>NC_133483.1:4185947-4485947 GCF_025370935.1 Choristoneura fumiferana
ACTTAAGAGTGATTCGCTCAAAAACTCGAAAAACAAACCGTAAACTGTAACAACGGACTCAATTTATTTCATATTAATTTTCTTAATTTTATACAGATAAACACACATAATTACAGACAGATAATTAAAACATCAGCCTTCAATAATTTACACGTGCGAATTGTAAATATACTAAATGACAATAAATGTCTCTAAGAGTTTCTCTGGTTTATATAATTTATTAAATTTAATTTGGTCTATCAATTAGTTGCTTATTAACATTTTTAGGGCCGACTTTTTTAGGGTTCCTTACGCACGCTACTTATATAACGTTGGCGTGACAAAAATTCAGATCTATTGTCAAAAAGACATTAATATCAAAGGCGTATTATAAAGTTAATGATTAATCATGGACAGAGGAATTTGGAAATAATTCCGATCCGCATAGCGACCCTTCAAATAGCGAACCACGTTAAAAATAAAGTTGTGTTAAATACTTGTGATGTATACATACATTAAAATATGTAAATCGTTTTAAAAAATATATATATGTCGTTGAGTTCTTCCGGAATTCTCCACAAGGTTTCCGAACCGGTGTAGATTATTTTTTGACATCAAATTTTTTATAGCCTAAATGAATAAAGATATTTGACTTTGATTTGACTTGTTTACGAACTTGTTAACCTTATTTATTTTCCAGAATGTGTGTATGAATTACTTGGGGGAGAAAAAAATAATTATTTGTTATAAATGTAATTTTCATTACAAACATTTTTTGCTGACTGTACAAGCATTGTCATCCAACCTACCTACACATATATACCAAATTTCCATCAATCAGACCATTGTAACTAGATCAAAACTTACAAGGTTAAAGTTAAATAAAAACATGTACAAAAAAAAACTATTAAAATTACAGGGTCCGTACGAGAAACCTGCAAATTACATATACAAATGTCCAAGTACCGGTGGTAGATTTTTTTTGACATTCATAAGTGCTTGTTATAGCCTAAATTGAATTAACATATTTTGACTATGGCTTTTGACTTTGTAGTACAACTATATATAACATACATATTCCAAAGTAAAATAATGACTAATTTGTACATGTCATGTAGTTACCTAGTGTTAAATGTTCAGTAGCACGGAACACTTTGCCGTTTTCTCCTCATAAATAAAGCGGCGAAGTTCAAAATATTAATTGTATAATTTTATGTCGTAAAAATACATAATATGAATGTTATTAAATTAATTTCGAATAAAACAAATTCGCATCTATACGGTTAGAGATATTCGTTATTTATTTATAAAACATCTGGTTTGTTTTCATAGCAAAATTATTCACGATCGGTGATAGCTCTATTTTATTATATTGCTTTATCCATAGACCATTCAATCAATAGAGTATAAATTTAATCGGATCTGTCCAATTACGCAAAATCTAACAATTGAAAATAAGAGACGTGGACTCATATTTGCCTTAACAGTAGACAAATAAAATATTAATTTGTGTGAACGAAATGTGTTAAATCACTGCAGCAATTGATACACTACGTACAATTCGTCAACATTATCATTGTTTTATACATCATTTAATTGCTTAATAAAAAATATTAATGGACAATTCATACTTATTAATTTGGTCCCGAAGCAAGCAAAGCTACGTAAATGCACGTTAAATACTTAAAGCACGAGAATAAATATTTTTATTTTTAACCCCCGACGCAAAAAGAGGGGTGTTATAAGTTTGACCGTTATGTGTGTCTGTCTGTCTGTTTGTATGTCTGTGGCACTGTCGCTCTTAAACGGGTGGACCGATTTGAATGTGGTCTATTTTATTTGAAAGCAGGTTTTCTAGCGATGGTTCTTAGACATGTTTCATCTAAATCGGTTCAGCCGTTTTTAAGATATTGAACTTTAAAGTGACAAAGTCGGGGGTTTTCCGACTTTTTGTTGGTTAGCTTAATAATTTATAACTTTATAAAAAAATATTATACAAATATCTACCCCGATCAGTGATTAAAACCGGGACTTCAAGCTTTGAAGTCAGGTTCTCTAACCACTCGACTAGTCGTCTTTATGTCTAAACTCACTCTATTGGTAATATTCTCGATGGTTATATCTCAGTTTGTTTTACTGGGTGAATCTGGGAGATCATAATTTTACAATAATAAATTTAGAATAACTACCTATCGGTGTTTTATCGCAGTAGTTTGAGCTGTATTTCTCGGCTTTCAGTATCATAGGGTTATTAAAACATGGCAAATTAATATATATCTGAATTTCATACTCGCACGTGACTGAAGGATCATAGTTATCATCATCATCTCAGCATATACGTCCCACATCTGGCACATGCCTCCTGTCATAATGAGAGGCCGAGATATAATTATTTTCTTCTTCTTCTTCGGTGCCCTTTCTTATCGGGGGTCGGCGATCATTAAGGCTATCCTTACCTTAGAGACTGCCGCTCGAAAGAGGGATCTGGTACTCATTCCGAACCAGTCTCTAAGGTTTCTAAACCAGGAGGTACGTCTAAGGCCAGATGGTCTGCGGCCTTGTATCTTCCCCTGGATAATAAGCTGAAGCAGACCATACTGTTGTTACGCATTATATGGCCCAAATACAACAGCTTCCTTAGTTTTATAGTATGTATCACTTCCAAGCTTTTATTCATTCTCTGCAATACCGTTTCGTTCCTTACCTCTACTCTATCCGTCCATGATATCTTTAACATTCTTCGTATACCAATTATTTTAACATGTAAAATATAAACCACCTATCTATGATGTATATGATATATTAATATACTAGCTGTTGCATGTGCCTTTGTCTGCGAAGAATTGACTAAAGAAGGATGACTAGGAATTTATTTCGACGACCGGATGGCCAAGTGGTTAGAGAACCTGACTAAGAAGCTTGAGGTTCCGGGTTCGATTCCCGGCCGGGGCAGATATTTCTATGAATAATACGAATGTTTGTTATATATATAAGTATGTGTATTCGTTGCCTAGCATCCATAGTACAAGCTTTGCTTAGTTTGGGACTAGGTCAATTGGTGTGAAGTGATCCATGATATTTAATTATTTTATTTATTTGCAGTGTGACAAGTGATAGGTACCGTATCGTACCGTATACACAAAGTGTCTCTATCTGTACGCACATGTCATCCTCGTTCATGCAAAGACACTTCGTGTACAGTCAAAAGTAGCGGATCACTTTTTTACTCTGTCGCATTGACAATCTTGCATGGCAAAGTACGTGACTGTAAAACGACATAGTACTAAAGTGTACAGCTACTTTTGATTCTGACTGTACACAGTGAGTGTACTGTATAAAATGTCGTAGACTAAACTTAGCTTAACAACAGTGTTTAAAATTCTTAGATTAAAATAAAAGTGAAACATCTAGCTATTGTTTAAAGCCTTTACTATACCAGTGCATTATCTGTCACAAAATAGGTCAAAGAAAGTAGCAAAGCGACGGTATTGTCTCCAAGAAAATAACTTAAGAGAAAATAACAAAAGAAACTAACAACTGTTAAATAATATCGGCGGCGACGCAGCGCACCTGCAAAGCAAACTCGCCTCTATTACCCAGGTGTTGTGGACCCGCGCATTTTCTCCACTTTATTTTTATTTTACCGGCGACACAAATTGGGATTTTTTTCATAAGAATATTCCTTCTTCCTTTAACAAAGTTTCAAAGTGCCGTTATTGAATTTTCTCAAGTTTTGATAGGTTTTTACGTCGATTGTTGCTGTTCGCGGAAACTTGAGTTGGTCCAGTAAATTAGGTAGCAAACAGAATTTTGTTTGCTTTTGTTAAACGATTTTGCCAGTAATAGAGTTTGATGTGAGCGTTCTAACCTTTAATCCTCATTGTATGCAGATTAATAGGCGCCTAGTTAGAGAACCCATTTACAAGTCATTAGTTTTCCAACGTCTACTAAAACTACGTGCAAGAATACTGATATGAATTTAAATATAGAACCTTCGAAGTTTTAGTGTGCAACAATAAAGTTGTAGTTTTTCATAAGGTTTTTACAACCGTTGACGTCGTCTTATTGTGTGCGTGTCTAAAATGTATGTGGGTGTGTAACAACCTCATAATTATGTGTTTACGTTGTTATTTTTATGTCAAAGCCATTAGGTATTTTTTGGACGACAACGTATTATTGATGTGTCATTATCGACTCTTACCTGCGTTTAATTAGATTGAGCGTTATTTGAAAGCATGGAGACATAAATAGATCTATCATTTTGTTTAATAATAAAGCTGCCGAAAGGTTTCCTTCAGTAAAAAGTGTATGAAATAAAGCAACATACATACTTACATACTTGAAAATTCCCAAAGCTACATTATGGTTTTCATTATAAATGTGAATGCCGCATGAATTTGTACTTATGTGTTGGCAGAGCGCCTCATCTAAGAATAACCTAACCAAAAAAAAGTTGGAAAACCCCCGACATTGTGACTTTAAAGTTCAATATCTCAAAAACAGCTCAACCGAATTTGATAAAACATGTCTAAGAACCATCGCTAGACAACCTGCTTTCAAATAAAAACCACATTCAAATCGGTTCACCCGTTTAAGAGCTACGGTGCCACAGACAGAGACACATAGCGGTCAAACTTATAACACCCCTCTTTTTGCGTCGGAGGTTAAAAATATACGCAGTGTGTCACTGATACAGACAAATAGACTTAAATAAGTATTATGATTTTTTATGGTTTTTTGTTGACAGCAATTTGTATAGGAACACTTTTTTTAATTACTGTCTTTTGATTGCGTTGACTTAGAAGTTTGTTTTTTTAATTGCTTCATGGAGTAGCAATTTAGCTTGATACCTCCACGCGTACATGAGAAAAAGAGTCTTGACAGACTGACAGAAAAGTGTTCTCATGAGGGTTTTATTTTTTCTTTTTGAGATACGGAATTAAGGAAAAGCTTAATTTAAATTTATAAATAAAGACTAGCTTTTGCCCGCGGCTCCGCCCGCGTGGTATTCGGTTATCGCAGGCTGTTCCCTCGAGAACTGTGCATTTTTCCGGGATAAAAAGTAGCCTATGTCGCTCTCGGGCCCATAAACTATCTCTATGCCAGAAATCACGTCGATCCGTCGCTCCATTACAGCGTGAAAGACAAACAAACACACAAACACACTTTCGCATTATAATATTAGAATGGATACAGAATTTTAACTGAAAATTTTTGATGACTAAAATGTTCGTGCTAAATCCAGCCATTTCAGTTGGTCCATCGTTCTATTTTCCGGGCACGTGTCATTGTTAGTGTGATGCATGGGGTGTCGCGCAGCGCATGCCAAAATGCTGCAAGAGTCGTTAGTATTAACAATTTAACGCTCTGAGGAATGATCGGCAAAGTCCGTCTTTAGCTGCTAGACTGACTAAGCTGATCGAAAATAGAAACTGAGACATGGATGCACAGAAAAACCAGAAAAAGAGACCAGCACTGGGAATCGAATGGACAACCAGCGGGGCAGCGGTGGTGTAGGGGTTATAGCACGTGGCAGCGGCCGGCGAAGACCCAGAACCAATATGGCGGCGTTTCTTGATATGCCTAGGAATTTCGTGATCTGTCTAAACGGCACTAGGCAAATCGTTAAACGGTGAGTTTTGAACGATATGCCGTGCCATTTCGTTATGATTCGTCACAATAGGTAAAGGGTGTAGTGTCACTCTACAGGACAGGCCTAGCCTAGTGTAGGTGTCGGGGAAATTGTTTTTTAAGAAATCTGCCGCAGCGCTATATTTGTAAGATCGTTTTAATCTATTCATGAAATGTAAATTAACTGTTTCAATAAAATTTATTCTTATTCTTATTACAAAGAAATTGGTAAGAGTAAATTGCACTCATCGCACATTCATCCTTAAACTAAAAGCGAATTAATAAAACGTTAAACTTTTTGTAAGCAAATCAATATCTCCACATGAACTACAGGGAGGGTTGAAGGAATTTTTAATTACGCAAAGAATTTTTCAAACTTTTGATTGCTCTTCAACTCCGCGAAACTTTCACTTACCAGATATCCCAAAGTATTAAGGCTTTATAATAAGGCGCTGTTTACAAGAGGAAAAGCCTAACAACAAACTTGGCGGAGGAGGAGTTTCATCGTACTCAAGAAACTAGGATAAAAGCTTGACCGTTGATATGAAATTTCTGTTGATTGCAGAAAATGATTCTATGAAGTATAAAACTTAAGTAATGATGGAGTAATTTTTTATTTATTTAAATTGCATAGATTTTGTATCTTTGCTGGAATATTAAACAAATCTGTAACTAACTGACTTTTACGTGTTATTATTATTATTATTTTCTTTCTAACTGTTTAAAATGTAATACTTTCTAGCAAGAGCAGTTGTGATGTCTCGCTAAACCGAAGCTATCTTTAAATATTCTGTCAAAGGCGATAGAGCTAACACTGGGAGTTAAAGATATTGTTTTAGGAAAGCTTGAATCTTTCTTTTCTTTTTGGTAGAGCTCTATAGAGATACATGACGTTATTTACACAAAATTGAGAGGATTTCCAGATTTATTATTTATGCATACGTCAGATCGTCGTTATCATACTTTTTCAAGTCAAGAGCAATTTGATTACCGGCATTCAGTCGAGGCGGGTCGGACAAGCGCGGTCTTGTCGAGACTGTCAATTTGGCCGGCTAACTTTTCCATTTAACTTTCGGAAGCCCAACTTTTTCTGAACATTCTTCCACTGAGTTTGTATTGCCGGGGTTCGGTGTAAAAATCGAATTTGCACGATTTGATCTTTAACTTGTAATCAAAACTGGGTTTCGGTGTATTAGGCACTCAAGTAATGAATACCTATCTGATATCTGAGTAGTTTTTGGAAAGTATGTTTTTGGTAACTGTGAAATTCGGTATGCAGTATGGTATGGGTGAAGTTTGATATTTACCTACTTACACATGACTAGGTACTACTTTATTTATCCCAAATCCAGATTTTCCCAAGGAATCCTCTAAGTCTGGGAACATTTAATTTTGTATGCGTAATTGTTGAGAATACCCGTGGGAATTTGTTAAAATGTTTAATGTTTATTTGGGCAAAAACGGTACAATATAGAAAAAAAAACTTAAGAAAATAAGACTTAAACGAAACATAGACCAGCAAATATGCCACTATTAAACTAAAAATGCTGCCGAATGTTGCAAAGCCATGGACAGAAGCTGATTTGTTTCAATGAATAAAATAGTAGTGTTTTCGTAAAAATAATGGGACATCTTGACCCGGCAACATTTTTCTTCAATTCGTATCAAGGCTGAAATCAATATTGTCTTAACATCAATAGTTTACGTCGACAAATATCCTATGAGAAAACAACGTAAGACCTCGGTTGTTTACTTTTATCAACATCGTGGAAAGTCAGCCGAATAATGTCCTGTTTAAACCAGGGTTGGAAGTTTTTAACACGGTTATAATCACTGATAGTTATCCGATAACTATCGTATATATTTATCCGGTTATTACCTAACCATAATATAATCCATACTTAATATTTTAAATGTCAAAGTAACTCTTGTTTATTAATCGATCTGTCTTTCTATTCGTCTGTTACCTCTTTAAGTTTAAACCGCTGAACTGATTTAGATGAAATTTGGTATGGAGATGATTTGAAACTGGATATTTTGGGACTCATGATAATTTTCACAGAAAGTTCGAGAGTTTCCGCGGGATAGTGATAAAATAATTAATCACAGACGGATTCGCTGACAAAAGTTAGTTTGTAACAAACAGCACTTTTAATTGATATAATTTTTCTATTTCAAAAATTAATGCCTAAAATTGACACACAATATCATGGGCCTGTCTAACCCTCTACCTGAGTTCAAGTACATAGTATACTTTATGCATGATGTCACATGCGGGTATAAAATAAACGTCATTATAACAGATAGTAATCATAGCGATAACTATCAGAACATAATTGTAGTGTTAATTATCAAGATAACTATACGGTGCAACCCTAGTTTAAACTTAGCCCAAAAGATTTAACTAAGGAAAGTTGGTTTCTAGCGTAGTCTATTAGTTTGGCTGTAGTCTAGACTTGATTTGCTCTGTTTGCCCCGAGTTTAGATTTGTTTCAAGATGACCTGTCTCTTGCAGCGAGGTTTTAAGTTTAAACATGTTTGTAGCGCCGATGTTCTTCCAACAGTGAGGAAACAGCTTTTTAATGATTTTTATACCTGAAGTAAAATGTACAAGACAGTAGACAGTGTGTCACATTTATGCACAAACTCGTCGAAACCTGAAAGTTTTTGTGATACAAAATAATTATGTTTATGTTGTTTCCTGTGGACGGAGTGAGAAGGGGTTAAGTTTTGCATTACAGTCTCAGATCGTGGAATAAAAATGATAATAAATAAATGAAGCAACCGGAGGTCTATGAGGGAGGCCTATGTCCAACAGTGGACGTCTTACGGCTGTGATGATGATGACATAAATTATGGTACAATTTTTGACACCTATTGATTTACCTTTTCCCACATTGAGCAAAGCTTGTATGGGTACTAGATAATGGATAAACTTTACGTACATACAAGGTGTCAATAGCTTAAATGAAGGTCTGTAGGTAAGCAGTTTGTTCAGAATCTAGAGGAAGAATGATTAGAAAGAAAAAAAAATACATTCATTCACAACACAATACACAACAATAGTATTAAAACAATAGTATTACAAGTAGTAGTGGGTAAGGGATTACACTATACTTTAAACAAGGTAGAGATTCTTTTAGATGACCGGATTGCCCAGTGATTTGAGAACCTGAGTACGATGCTTGATCGAATTTTTCATAGAAATATCGGCTCAGACGGGTTTCAAACCCGGGACCTCAAGCTTCGTGATCAGGTTTTCTAACCACTAGGTCTAGTATAGTATATTGTAAGATATTAAGATAGTTGTTATCAACAAAAGTATCTAGTTACCATCAGCCTAATAAGTGGTCTATCAATTTTTAAACAAGTTCTTATCAAATAAATATATCACTAAAGTCAAACTTTCAAGTTGACGGACAAGTCTATTGGCATTATTGTTTTATGACAATACATGCAAACGATTATCAACTTTAGGGAGGTAGACCACATATTTTGCTGATGATACATATCACTGGCATTACTTACTAATTTCGCACAACGAGTTGATTGTGTAGGTATACACTGCCGAACCGAAATAACGACAGCTATAACAGTAAACTCCATACAATGTGATCCTCTATTTTTGCATAATACCTACAGTTTTACTGCGCAAGTAGTTTGACTGATTAGCCTCTGTTAAAATAAATGATCTGTCATTGTTTTCAAATGATTAATACTTTTTTTGAAGACTTAACGTTAATGTGTCCATTTAGAATAACTGGTCTCATGAGAAATAGTTTCTTCACCGTATATTGGCCTTAAATCACCCAAGTAGCTAACTTAGGAACAGCAATAGCATTGTGATGACGTGAAATATGTTGCTCAAGCTATAGGCTGTGGCTATGGATAAGCTTAGAAGAATGAGCGATTTTCGCTTCTTTTATTTTCAAACCCCTAACGCAAAACCGACCACATTGTCATTTCAAAGTTTAACCTCTTCACCGCCAGAGTATTCCAGTCGTGATAGCCAATGGAATGCCTCTCGCGCCACGGACATCTATACATGACCAACATCCAACTCGAAATGAATCCTTCTGCAATGGAATTAAAAATCAAGTTGATTGTCAGTGAGCACTTCGTTTGTTTTGTGGCGGTGAAGAGGTTAATATCTCAAAAATTGCTGAACCTAAGTATTTTTATCATACATAGCTAAGAACCTAAGGAACCGCGCTTTCACGAACAAAAACTGCATCAAAATCAGTCCATCCATACATGAGAGCTACGATGCCACAAATAGACAAACATTAGCATCAAACTTATTAATCACCCCTATTTTAACCGATTGACCGGCTGAACCGATTTTGATAAAACATGTTTAAGAACCATCGCTAAAACACCTGCTTTCAAATAAAACAAAAACTGCATTCAAATCGGTTCACCTGCTTAAGAGCTATGGTGCCACAGACAGACACACATAGCAGTCAAACTTATAATTATAACACACCTTTTTGCGTCGGGGGTTAAAAAGAGGGCTGTTATAAGTTCGATGCCATCTATTTGTTTGTTTATGGCATTATAACTCTCAAACGGATGGACCGATTTCGATGTGTTTTTTTTTTTAGTAAAAGTGAGGTTCCTTGCGGTGGTTTTTAGTTATGTTTGATAAAAATCGGTTCAGCCTTTTTCAAGATATTAAACTTTGAAATGACAATGTTAGAGGTTCTTTAACTTTTCTAATTTGGTTAGGTTATGAGTATCAAAACGCCGCGTTGGATTCAGTAGAGCGCCGAACCCGAAGACTCTGGATATAAAGCCCAACACACACAGACGACGAGTGCGGGTCATACGCGGGCCCGCGATGGGCGTATTACATAGCGGTATAATGGACGCAGGAGCCGACCCACGCCCGACCCGCGCCCGCCGTCGATATGATGGCATTCTTATCATCATCATCATCATCCCAGCCTATATACGTCCCACTGCTGGGCACAGGCCTCCTCTCAGAACAAGAGGGCCTGGGCCATAGTTCCCACGCGGGCCCAGTGCGGATTGGGAACTTCACACACACCACTGAATTGCTTCGTAGGTTTGTGCAGGTTTCCTCACGATGTTTTCCTTCACCGCTAAGCTCGTGGTAAAGTTCAAATGTAATTACGCACATGAATTTCCAAAAACACAGAGGTGCGAGCCGGGGTTGGAACCCACGGCCCTCTGCTTGAGAGGCGATAGGTCAAACCACTAGGCCACCACGGCTTTTCATATACCGCGATGTAAATTAGGCCCGTAGCGGGCCCTCGCACGACCCGCAACCGTCGTCTGTGTGTGTTGGGCTTACTTAATAGTCCGTTGATCGGGAACAGGCTGCAACACTGTCGTACACACACACCGTCGTAGTCGCTTTTTTGTCTGTTTTTCACCGGATACATTTTGGTGAGTGCGCTTTAGCTTCCCGCCGCTAGCTCCGCTGCCTAATAAACACAGCCTGGCTTCCGGATGGCCCGGTAAATTCATGGCCCGCTTTTCGTTTGCTGCGACAATGGCAAATTACATACAAGGCGGCTATAGTCTCGCTGCATCTATTGTAAGGCAAATCTAAGTTTCTTGCGCGAAGATTTGAATGCAAAGTTACACTTTGTCAAATTTATTTGCAAAAGCGTGCCTAAGTTTTTTATCAAGCTAATAGGGTATATTAAAAGACTATTTCAACTCTGTTACATGTCACCCTGGGTCATTCCTTTTCTTAGTCACTACACTCTTGACAGAGTGATCCAGATCGGCGGCTGAGAACCTTCACGACCACTGTCTTGGGAAAAAAGTGTGCTGGTTTCATGGTGCCTTCCGCACCTTAGAGCTGAGGACTTACTCCGAAATTCGAAAATCGAAGTTCGTATCGTACCGTTCCTCTCGCTCTCGTATTAAATAGTATAAGCGTCAGAAAGACGGAACGACGCGAACTTCGATTTTCGTATTTCGGAGTAGGCCGGAGTAGCCCGTTTCGCAAATGAGAACGCTGCTGCCGATTGCAAAAATCAAATTTTCACTTCTCATGCTCGTGAAGTTCGTGTTTATGCTGGATCTAGGCGACATAAAATGACTTTTTATGCTCTTGCGAATAAAGTAAAATCTTCGTCTAAGACCAAGGCAATAGGTGTTAACAGCCACAAACAAAATAGTTTTTGTATATTTTTTTGCAAGCTATCGAAACAATCACAAATTCTGTGTATTATGATTCCGTATTTGATTCCACATGAGTACCCTAAAAATTAACGCTTCGTCGCTTTTAAAAACTTTGACCTTGTTAAAAGCGTCTCCATTCCTCTCTATTCACGTATAAATGAAATAGGTGACATTGGCATCCATAGAACACCATTATAGTCTTCTTATTAATTCTCTACACCTCGAAACTACACCGCAGTATTACTTGTAGTGTAAGCAACGTCCACTCTCAGCTAAGAGGATTACTTCTAGCTTCTGTAAATACAAGATTCCCGCCCAGCAATCTAGTTTCTTTTGTTGCTAAGACTTCCTCGCGGATTCTGTTTTTCTATCTGTTCGCTTTACGTTCTTTCATCAGTTTTAAGTTTGCGATTGGGGCTTGCTTTTCGTGAAACGTTCGCTATGAAAAGGTGTTTGAACCTGCGAAGTGTTACACAATAAAGTAAACAAGTGCTCGATTCGAATGAAATACATTTTGTCTCAGATACTGAAAGCTTCAAATCATTCATGTTTGCATTTGCATCGAGCTTCCTAATCACGTGAAAATATATTTAAAAGATTATAAAATGGCTATCTTGGATTATAAATTATTAATGACCCGCATTCATCGGCTTCGAACGGATGTTATTTAGGAAAAAAAGTTATTGTTCTCACATCTTCACCTTTTTTTTTAAAATGCACTCATGTGATTTTATATATGCGATAAGTAGGCGGTTATTTATAAATTATTATACTAAACGGATATTATAAATTTTCCATGAAAAAATATATCCTAACTTATCGCACCGCATCAAAATCTGTTACGTGTTTAGGGGCGTTAACGGATACACATTCAGACAGACGTAGAATACAACTTTGTTTCAGACAATTTCAGGTCAAAGACCAGAGAGAAGTGAAGATAGAGAATATTTTTTCTAGGAATGCTGCCGTGAACAGCTCTACAATTGGTAGAATAATTTTACAAGTGCATCTCTAATAGAACACTTCAATTACGTATCTGCGTAATTACGTACCTGTCCGACGCGCAAACCTGACGCATCAGCCATTTACTTTGTTACTGATCCTTATTTAACTCGCATTGGCCATGATATCGCATTAGATCGTCTTGTAAATATTGCAATCATATGCTTCACGATATAGAGAATCTGATTCTTATCTCATAGTAGCATGGTTCACGTACGAAGCCAATCGCACCAAGGAAAGGTTTATGCACTAGATTGCCTAACCGGAGCCAGTAATTTGTATAATGCCCGGGCTTGCTAGAATGTTTATGACTTGGCATCGGGCTTCATTACGCGCTCTGTTACAGTATAATTTCAATACGCATCCAATAACAGATCTCGACCCATTTACATTCCTTTAGCTCGGCATATGGAGTGCATAATGACGCGAAGATGGCGAAACTTTTGTATTTATGAACGATTGAATTCGCTATAAAGATTGGTATCGAAGAAATAATAATATTAGGAATATAACAGTCACTGAAGTTAAAGCACGAGGTGCATATAGGTCTTAAAAGCCATATAACAATATTTTAATAGTAATACGTTTGCTCAACGAAAAAAGATTGTCTGATAGCAGAACGGTATTCGAACTTCGAATTCGAATCCTACCAACCAACCAACCTAGTAAGCGTGGCTGCGATAGCAGATGCGGAGGCGGAGGTACGATTTCCTGCAGTATGTCCGCAGTAACGGGGGTGGACGCGGAGTTCTGTTAAGTACAACCAAAGCCAAACAAAGTATTTAGTGTCTGCTCATTTTCTTTAAGTGAAGTTCATTTTATATGATCATACATAGAAAATTCATGTAAAAGAAAACTTTAATTCTGTTCAATCAACAACAACGCTAGAATGTTCCAAAAATAGCCTATTAAATCCTGTTTATATGTATTTTGCGGCTTAACAACAGCGCGGAACAATAGTTTACATTCAAACCTACTTCGTGTCGTTCCGCCTCTAACTGACAACCATGCGGCTTGCATTTGGCAATCGATCAAAGAGATCAAATCGGTCTTTGTTGACTTAAACGCCAGTCAGAGCCTATTCACTATTCGTTGCTCATACGCTTATGGGTTTGTGCTGTAAGTTTTCTAAATGAATGGAAAATAGGCGAATTGCTTTTAGGACGCGAAGCAGGACCTTCTATTACTGAGCCTCTATTTGCTTGCTTGTATGTCACACTCGGTATTTTTTAAATCTTAACGGTTACACACTAGGGATGTCACAATATAGCATTCGATTTCGTATCGTTTTGAACCTTCACATCGATATTCTAGAACGCACTTGAAATTTACACTGAGTGTAAAAACACTGTGTGTAATTTACACTTGATCGCTGTAAGGCCCTATTACATTACTCCAGTAGCATAAAAAAGTCGGGTAGCGATTACTACAACAAAGGATTTTATTTATAAACCTAATATTATATTGGGAGTAGCGCAAGGCCTTTGGCTAGCAGTAAGACATGTTAAATAAAGAAAAGGGAAAATTACAATCACTATCTTTAATTTGTTTAAAACGTGCGCTTGATAGACTTAAAGTAGGCATCGTAACAAAAATACCATATAATATCTTAACTTAGGGTCAACTTACAATATTCAACTTATAATACAATTTGAAAGTTAAACTAACGAATAAATTAATTATCCATTAATACAATTAGACAAGAGACTGTATAAGAGAGCCAGAAATTTATGACGAAATGCTTTTTGCATCAGAAGCATGACTGGTGATGTATTATTAGGAACTCGTTCGCGTTTCGTCAGATATGTAATTATAGAGTAACAAAACCATTCCACATTTTTAACATCGGTAGACAAAATTAATCCGAGCAGCTGCCGCGTGCTTTTGCCGTCATAGTGCTGAGGCGGATTAAACGAAACTGTTAGTGTGTTTCCGACACTGACAAATGCTAGTCAAATGTCCATTTTATATAAAACGACGGGAACTAAACTGAAAGAAAAATAATGATCGACCCAATTAAACTTAAACGATAAAAATATAAAGCGTTGGGGAATTATTCACTGTTTTATTTTAGACACATCAACAACTTTGGCTTCTCAGTTACGGAACGAAATTTCAAAACGAGAGAGTAATTACAGAATTTTATTCATGCGACTTTTGATAAGTACGACACGAAAAGAGAATTCTCTGTATAAATTATAAAGTACCTTTTCACGGGACAAACTTTTTACGTATCTCGGGGAATTTTGCGAGAATTACATTTGACTAATGATCTGCTGCTGTCGCGTCATTATGATCTAATAGTCAGTTTAAGATGTATCAACGTAGGGGTTCTTTGATGGAAGTATTTTATATAAATTCCACCTTTAATGGCCAGGAAATATGGGCAAGGGAAAATCATTTTGAATTACAAATTCGTAGAGGGTTGCATTTAAAAGAAAACGTTTTCTCACGGAATTTTCATGGTAATACCAACATAATTTTCATAAAGGTAAAAAGGCTGACATAGTCACATTTGGTGTACTAAAGCCTCGTTAAAATACTAGATAAAAAAAATAAAGGTAAAGAAAATTCCTGACTAGCTCATCAATGCTCAAACCTTTGGATCTATTTAGAGAGCCCAAATTGTGTAGATACAGGGGCTCTACATATTTATTATTTAGGTGCACAGATTTGCAACGTTATAGAGAGTTCTACATTGATGCCTAGCACTATATAGTTTTCTGTCGTACTAAAATTCTCGGTCTAGAACAACAGTAGATAAGTATGTTTTTAATTATTGCTTTTAATAACAATAATATACTGAGCGGCAAAAAATCTGGCCCTCATATGTATGCAGTAACAGATAATTTAGTATGTGGACTGGGCCAAATTTTGTGGTGCTGAGTGTTATTTCTGCGAGCAAACAATATAATTATTTTGTAATTTATATATATTATTACCGATTTAAAGAAATGAGGAGGTTCATAATAGTCATAATCATAATCATTTTTTGCTTTGTACGTGTACAAGGTCTTACAAATAAAATTATGTCCCAGTATAAACCCTGTTAGGACACAGTGTTAGGTTCTCAACTCTTTAGAATATTATATTTTACAACAAATTAGTTTCAGTGTTTTATTTGCAAAAAAAATACTAGAATTTGACCATGACTGTGACCATCCCTGGCTATAAAACTGGACCCGCCTTTATAGAGAGACATGAGGCACAAGTTTTTCTAATACAACGGTCTAATTCCTGGGGATACCCATGATAATTAAGTTAATTCTTCTAACGGACATGGTTAATGAAGTCTCTTGTAAAGGCTTATACTCTGTTTATTAAACCAAGATACTAAAGTGACAGTATGAAATGTCAAATGTAAAATTAATGTGACCAGCAGCGAATAGTGCTGCTCTTGGATTTCGGTTTTCGACATAATAGCAAATAATCGCCTCTCGTTCGCCTTTGTACATCTTATTATCCTGTGTTCTGTTATTTTCATGTGTTTTTATGTACAATAAAGAGTTTTACAATACAATAATCGATAAAACATAATATTTTATGGAAACAGAAATTAAATTAATGCATTAAATATTCTAGTTTCCATAAGCATTGAGCTCTTAGGCAAAACTTGCTTAGAATCAAAATGAAATTTAAATATCAACATCTACAAAAAATCTAATATCTCCTAAACGTTGGCATTTTCATTAGACCCATTTTACCTTTTTTAGAATGAATTAAGTGCCCTACGTGTGATGGTACGTCACAGATCCGTTCATATCTTAACATTTTATACATATAACATAGGAACTTACCAAAACTTTTCGGTGGTTACTGGTTGTGGCATATCACTACTTATGCGATGTAAAAAACAGGTAACGCATGAAATGTCATTTTAGTATCTTGGTTTAATAAACAGAGTAAAGTGTGTAGTAATAAGTATTTTTGTACTTCCATCGGGTGTATATCGTATCGCCGAATGATTTTTTTTCCTGATATAATGTTATCCTAATATGATATGAGTGTTGAAACCATCGACTATTCAGGAAATGTACAAAATAAACGTAACCTGAGCTAACCCATTCTAAGTAACCAACGCATGAGGCTTCTGAAATATATGTTCAATTTTAGGTGTCAGGGAAATCGATCAATAAGAAAAACATAACATTATGATAAACAACGTTAGACGTTACGACGGGCCCCCACTACCAACTCCTACTTTACTCGTAAGTAGGTGTAAAAAGCTAGTTAGCAAAATCTTGATTGTTATTAACACAGTATTTACATCAGTAAGTCAAGAATGCAGCGTGTGACAACACGTAAATTTAATCTAAATTATGATTCATTTTATCTGTTTGTATTTATAGACTACCAGCGTGGTAACCTCCAGTTAATGAGTTGGCATTTGTTCAAAACGAAACTTTGAAATGGTACATATCTGGGAGTGAGTATTTTCATTATGAATGAAGGGAAAATTATTCGTTGTGGCTGTTTACAGTCATTTCAACCACACATTAAAATCATGATTGATTATGAATCAATTAAAAAAAAACCGTTTAACTTATGTTAACTGTTGTTTTCATGCGTTTATGTACAAAAAGTTATACAATACAATACGATTTACATAGCTGAGTTAAGCAAATGTTAATTAAAATTGAATAAAGTATTAATCGAAATTGAGATAAAAAAATCGTCCAAATTACCGCAGTGTTTGAAGTCAAAAGTCTTTGACCAGTGTGTGTTGCCAGTGACTGAAGTAGCTATTTTGCTCGTATAACCACGGAGTAGCACAAGGTAAAGGCTGTATTTCATTGCAATTGTTATTAACCAAAGCTACTCACCGACTCAACTACGATAGTCTGATAAACTATTCTTGTCATCTATTCTATCATCTCGGCATATACAAGCTGTTATTAAATAACTGAAAACTTCAGACACCCCTAAAATATTTTTTCATTTTAAGTTGGTTCATTGCATTTATTTGTGTGCTTTGGTAAGTCAAGTAATTCTACTTGATTTCTAACTCTACCAGTCAGTTGCGATTCACTGTTTTTAAAAGAAAATCAAACTTACAGCAAAACGGCCATTATTAAATGATCTAACTAATATAAGATTCCATCGTAACAAAGTAATGATCTTAGTGTACCATCAGCCAAATAAGTGGTCTATCAATTTTTAAACAAGTTCCTATCAAATTAATATGTCGCTAAGTTCATGTTGACAGGAGTCTATTGGCATTATTGTTTTGTGACATGCAAACGATTATCAACTTTAGGGTGGTAGACCACATATTTGGCTGATGGTACTCAATTGAACCATAAACTATAGAACAGGCGAATCGAAAAACTCCTTTTTCAAATCGGTCAAAACAACTTCCCGTGCCTTCGCTAAAATATCCTTGAACCCTAAAAACGTGCCGAAGATCGTGACAATTCCAATCAGATGATTCGTAAGAATAGAGGTGGAATCAAGGAAGCAATCTCCTTGCTCAGTGGCGCGGGCAGAGCGTATTCAGCGAGCTAATTGGACGAAAATTACTTTGTAAGTGAAAACGAAAGCCTTTAGGTAAGTTATTAAGGGTAATGTTAGTGGTTACCTACGGCATTGATAGCGGATTGCGAGTTGATTATGTTGGAAGTTGTTATGTTAACTACGTTGTGTTAAAATTGCTTATGAAAGAACTTCGAGCTTTAAGCCTAGTTTAGACTTGCAGGAAAATTTGTGCAAGTTGTATTACATTGAGGCGCTCGATTGACTACTGCAAACTCGTTCGCTTACCGCCTCGCAATGTATAACTTGCATGATTTTTCTTGTAGATCTAAACAAACACACGTATAAAATTTCAAGTCTAAGTACTTAGTGGTTAATTTCGATTTTTCACGGATACCTCGAGAGTATCGGAACAAAAGTTTTATAGCTTAATAATATGTTGATTTCAGTCTTTCAAAGATCCAGAGCAGCAAAAATTGGCATTATAAAATCCCTCCAGGCGTTTTATCTTGACGGTGTAACGAACACACATCTACGCATACTTCTCTATTTATAATATTAGCATTCCTTAGCAAATTCCTTATAACTTGAATTATTTCTTTGGCAACCAATCCCTCGCGACTGCTACCCTTGCTAAGTAATACTCAGAAATAGGATAGACGTCGATACGAAGGTCGAGCGAGCATAAAGGAGACGGACGCGGAAAAGAAAGGGGCCTACGTCACAACAGAGGGGCTCCATACAAAGCAACACAACATGCTTTGCTCTGCAGTCAGTTCTACCTGTCACCACGCAAAACGAGACCACGCAGAAGGGGAAATGCAGCTCTTGTCATAAATCCTACGCTTCAATGTGCACTGAATAAATAGAAGTGAAGAGAATAGGTAGTAGCAAAGGCAAACATTGAAAAGCGATCGTAATATATCGAAAGGAAAATCCTCATTGATCATCAACGCTCATCTCTTAGCCTAAAATGTTGAAATTTTCCATAGAATTTACCTCTTTCGAAGACAGAGAATAAGTACTGACTTTGCGAGACTCCACAGGAAAGGGAATTTGGGAACGGGGTTAAATCCCTGGCAAATCTTACTCTTAACTCATCATGACTTTATTTTGATGGCTAAATATTAGACACAATGTCCTTATTCTAAGTTACACCAATTAATTTCACAGGGCAATGACGGTTTGCAATGACTCTTTATCATCTATTTATTGCACACTGTGTAAAAAAACAGCAAAAATTGGACGTATAGGGCTATCGCTCTTTGCTTCAGAATGATCTCTTTCTGGCACTATTTACAAAATAAGTACTAATGAAATTAAAGCACCATTTAAACCATAAAATAATAGTAACAGCATGAATTCTGAATTAGTAGAGGGTAACGCACACTCTTCCTTGGATGCCTAAAATAGTTGGACATGACGTCCGTAAAAGCGATTTTATGAGAGGTATGTATTCAAGCCCGAAGAAGGTTGCGTCGGTATCTAAACATGACTTAGCTTCATCTCATCATATTTGTCACGGTCACGGCGGGATACTCCATAATTGGATGTTCTCGAAATGTCATAAAAATCCTCATAAAAATGTAGAGAATTAGACGAACTTTTCAAGAAAATAAGGTTGTAAACTAAAATGCCATAATCTCCGATGGACGAAAGCAAAAATTATAGCATCACTGTATTCTTTGAGACTGTTTGCAATTTTCTGGTAGCGTTCTGGATACTAGTATCATTTAACCAGTGGCATAACCATTAGAATCTTTGCCATAATTACAGCGCGTTTGTTAAGTGAAAATTGGTGAAAACAAATAGCATAATTTGCCAGGCTGCACTGGCAACGGACAAATCGCATATGTATTAATTTATCGCCATTTATACTGCCAAGTATGAATCAGTTTAAAGTTCAGTTTTGAATGGAGCAACGGCCAGAGTATCACTAACGAATAGGAGTTAGACATGTGTCAGCACCAACCAATAAAATTGAAAATTTAGGATCCTGTTCACGTACCTAATTCTAATTTGCAGCGTTATATTTTGCGCCAAACGACTTGCTCGTTTTCATTGGCCGTTGCATGACGATTATTAATCTTACATACTGCATAAATAAGAAAATATCTTTGATATGATTACCCGACTAAGTATCTGGGGCACAGTGGGGTGTGTAATGTTTGTCACAAGAACGATTTGCGAATTTTCATTTCTCATAACACAAATATCAGAATTTCAATCTATCGAAATATTGAGAACGTATAAAAACAATATGCATATAAACAAATTGCCGAATTTCATAAATCATATTGTTCAATTAGCACAATTGTCTTATGCATATTAAAGTACTGTATAATAGTCATGCACCATAAATAATCAACGTTCAACAATTTTTATACAAACATCGAGGATAATGATCGAAAAGTATAAAACATCTGGCATGGCAAAGATCATTTTGTGAAGCAATTTTATCCGGGCTGCTATAAAAAAGAAACCTAACAGCGAAGCGGAACGTAGTCGCTTCTGCTCCGAATCGTCTTGCTCGCTTGCTTCGCTCGCTAGCACAAATCAAATGTTTTTTTTTGCATTTGGCACGCAAGATGTTATACCGTCTAATCATTATACTAAATGTTGTTATAGATTTTAATAATTATATGATTAACCGAATATTCAAAATTAAATTATTGCGTATAAGCATTATAGCAATTGTTATTGTGACTAATGAATGTTATATTATTTAAAGCTTATGCTCGGTAATAATATGAAATCCGTTTTATGATAAATGAATATTATGATTTTTGAAGGTAGTAAAATGAAATTATGCTAAAAGTTTGTATGACGATTGAAAGGCACCCAGCACAGTGAAATAATTTAGTACACGCTATTTTGGATTTTATAATTCAATCAAATCCAACAAGCGATTCGCTTGCAAACGAATTTTTAAACTCTCCACTGAAACAGTACTGAGAGTTATTAAAAAAATAAATCCAACCTGTCGTTTTACAATAAACGTACTGTATATTACAGCGATTTATTACAACGACATCCTAATTGATAACGACGTGTTATGGGTTCACAAATACTAAAATGCTGTACCAGAAACATAAATGAAAATATAAATAATGCTTGGTGACGTTAAAACATATTTCCCCCTTGTAAATTATTATGGGCGTATGTGTAACGTTTCATCTATTTACGTGACTCGCGAATTAAGAAAGAGGGCGTGTGGTTACACAAATAAATTGACTGTCAAAACATATTTCCAAACGGAACAGTGAGCACAGAGCTGGATTGAATAAATCAAGGAAAAACACGAAATCCTAAGAATAAATGGAGTAGATTATTAACAGAGGTATAATGTTTGAAATAACATAACAGTTAGAGTAATTTTGCACTAAGTCCGATCCGAATCCGAGAATATGACTTGGATTAGTTGTATAACTTTATGTATGGCAGTTTGCGCACTAGATCCGATTTAAGTCATCCAATTTCACCATAAAAATAGTTCTACGACTACTCCGGTCCTTATTTTTACAGGTTCAAATCGGACATACTGCAAAACCACTCTACCGACGTTTACATTTATTGGTTGTAATCAAAATTGTAACAGCTACGCTATATTCACCTGTTTTAAAAGATAGGAGAAAAATGATACCTAATAACAGAGTTACAAAGATTTCAAATCTGAACTATCTGGCTGGATACTTTTCATACGAGAGTGTTGAATCTCAGACTATAGATACTCTCATATTATTATTACTTATATACCGCTGCATCACGAGCCGGACTCCAGTAAATAAATACCTACCTTAAGGAGACCAACATGTCATTGATGCGCAAAATCCGGGAAACGGATTCGGATTATACTTAAGCTCATTGAAACGTGTGCAGCTCGAATGTTCCTTTTAAAAAGACGGTAATATTCAGAATCCTTTGGTTATTTGTAAATATGTTCGTCAGCTTTTAATATTTTAGAATAGTTTTAGCAAATACAAAGTTACGAAGATAATCCAAAGTCGTGGCAGCTTAATGGTTTGATTCATGGCGGAAATGAGCTATGAAGAAAACAATGTAAGGAAAATCAATGGTGTGTGTGAAGTTCCCATTCCGCACTGGGCCCGCGTGGGAACTACGGCCCAAGCCCTCTCATTCCGAGAAGAGGCCTATACCCTGCCGTGGGACGTAAATAAATAGCCCGAAATGATGGTGATAAAACAAAATCATTGTCAAATACCTGCAAATTGTGTGATTAATGTTATTTTAAATCATGGCCTCTAACCGACCTCTGTAAAAACCTCCAAACAAATGAAGAAAGTAAATTAAAATTCAAAACTTCCCTCAATTTTTATCACGTCCATCAGGATTCCAGGAATCCGAATAATTCTTAGGCAAATAAATAATTTTCCTTTTCTGGCCTTTTGTATTTGTGGAATGAAAATAAAAACCAGCAAAGTGCGATGTCTAGTTTCGTACCAGGGGTCGCTTTAAGTGTATTGAAAAGTAATAAAAATTATTTCAACAATAATAAAATACCGAATGCAGTAGACACAGGCATAATAGAAGTCTTTGTTTTGTCAAAAGCGGAAATGGTATGTCAACGAGACACGATGAACATAAATAAGTTCAACTGAGTTTCGTTGTTTTTGAATTTGATTTCATTAAGTACCACCCGATAGCGGACGTTTTTAATGCAACTTTAATAAAATCCACAATTTAATTTTTGCCCGTGGAAATTTCATCGGGATCACAAAATTTCAATCAGTAAGGTAAACGAACCAGTGTTCGTCACTGTCCCAATATAATATCTATTAATCTCATGTCATTTCATTAGCAATAGAGATGACAGCAGGGTGTCGTCTATTGGGCATTAACGTGTCAAGCAATCGGACGTTTACCTTAAGCGGTTTACGCGTGTGAAGCCGCTGATTAATTTTAGTATATAAGTAAAAGTACCTGGGCGATCGTTGGAGCCGTTTCCGAGATTCTGATTATATAAATATATACAGCGTCTATTTTTGATACTACCTCAAACTGTAACCAGACGAAGATTTAAGTGCTGTGAACCGATATCAAAACAAATTGTTAATTTAGAATTAACTACCAGAGCGTAATTAACTTTGAAATAATTTCGAGCAGCAATGTAATGCGTACAATAATTTGATAGGAGAGAGAAGCGTTCTGTGACAGCTGTCACGTCAAGAAGTGCGACATTTTGGATAAAAACAGAGTAGTCTCGCGTAGTGATACATTGCGTGCTAATTCATTTTGTAAGAAAAATAATAAGTCTACATTTTTTACTAAAACATGATAAAATATGATTAATAAGGCCTTCAATAACAGCCCTTAAAGTTTGAGGTAGTATCAAAAATGCAACCTGTATACAAGAATTGCTCATTTAAAGGTATTAGATAGATAGATAGAGAGATACAATCCGTCTAACCAAGTGTTAAAAAAAATCTGATAAACACACACCCATCCATTGATTTTCATGGACTACTTTTGAACCAGCGCGGAACCCTAGAAAAGAAAAATACTACGGTAAAAGAGCTCTTTTATAAGACAGAAGCATAACTGAGAGGTAAACGTTCCCGGGTCCTTCCTGTGTTTAATGAGATCGCCAATCAGCTACGAGCTCGCGCAATTTTATTTCCATCTTCCATTTTACCGTGGATCACGGCATTATTTACGCATCTAGATATCACTCGCCCGTGTCATGCCTGTCAATAAAATATGATTGGAGTTCATTATTTATATTCGGGTTTTAAAGTATGAAGCATTCTCGATATATTTTTTAGTAAGCTTTATTTGCGTGCCACTGCTAGAGAAAGCCTTCATTTATACCCGACATGCTCTTTTTAAAAGCTTATATTTAACTTCGTATGTATAAATACGTATGTACGTCCTGGTATTTTGCAAGTAAACCGTTTTAGACGACTTCCTCGTACTTAATCATGTTTGGTCCTGAAAAAAGCCAACATTTTCCGAGGAAGCTTGGCCCTTTCGATAAACAAAATACACAGCTGTTTATACAAATCTAGGTTCACAATACACAATGACATATGTGTATGTGCACAGATCGTACAATTTCCGTTAGCGTACGTTCGAAGTAATCTGCATACGCAATTGTTCCACAATTAAACCGGGCACACTGCGGCTTGCATTAACGGTAGATAGAGCTCATTTTCTTAACGTTAAATACTTAGTTACCTCGACGTTTGCGCGTCATTTGCATTTGTTTCAATGGTAGTTGAAGGCTAAGGACACTAGCTATAGAATATAGAAGTACCTAACCGTAAACTATGTATGTAAATGTTTTTCATTGACACACAACTAATAACAAAGGAAGGAAGGAACTGAAAAATATTAACACGTGTATTTTTTCTCAGTCGTCACAGTATTGACAGATAATAAGCAACCATATTCAATCTAATTAACTGCATTTTGTAAATAATATTTTAGAGTTTATTGAATTACAGTCTCTCAGAAAAATTAGAGATCAAGAATAAAAAAAAAATGTAAGTACTTTATTGATTCTTAATTTTCTATTTGCTTCATTATAATTAAATACCTATTGTCTATGTGCTCGTACCTATAGATTGTATGTATTTTTAAGTATTTAGGTTAGTTTTCTTTCTTATTTCTGTTGTCCAGTCAATCGTTCGAGAGTTAAGTGGAAGAGATCCCTCCATGGGATAGGTTCCTCTTTGTTCATCTGTGTCTAATTATAATGTGATGTGAAAATGTTCTAAAATTCTTTAAAACATTTTCGACTTAAATGACGCGATGTATGTTTAGACACACACACGTTTCAATGAAAAAGAGCACCTATTTAAAATTAAACTAACTTCTGCAGGTCGTTTTCATTTATCTGAAAAAAAGTACCTGATGTTAGTCTGAAATTATGTAAGGTTATTTATTATTGAAATTGTTTCTAAGAGATACCTACGTACAAAAAAGCAGACACACAAAGTTTTTATTCATCATCATATCTGCCAAAGGACGTCCACTGTTGGACTTAGGCCTCCCCATAGACCTCCAGTTGCCTCGGTTGGAAGCGGCTTGCATCCACCGTGAACCCGCGACTTTAACCAAGTTTTTATTGAGTAAAATAAACTAATCAGAATAACAGGCACATAACTGATCACTTGATCAGGATAACATTAACAGTCAGTTGAATTTTAATTATTTTGGTACTAATTTTATAAATTGTGTCTTTTTTTTCACAAATAAATTGTTATTGTATGTTCATATTTTATTAACTAACATTTATTTTGACAGTATTTTACAAATTCTCCGAGTATCCTCTTGTGAATTATATGTTGTAATTATTTGACATTAGCATATGACATGTTCTTTTTATATTTAGCTCATAACTTGTCCCACTGCTGTACAAAGGCCTCCCTTTTCTTTCGCCATTCTTCCCTATCCTGGGCAGGGCATGCACCTGGCAATAGAAAATCAATTGTATTTTAAGGGAAATAAATGAAATCTAATCTATGGTTACTAACTTATGTGAGTCTAACATCTAGTAGTCATGGTGAACGGTTGTGTTGCTCTGAAGATGAGCTCTGGTTAAGTTTGAAACGCGTCTACTAGCTATTATAAGGTTGTGGGTGCACATAAACCAAACCAATTTTAGCACTCAACTAATAACTTACGTTCCTACTCAAAACATAGTTTTCCACCCCATGTTTACTTCCACGTAACCGCAACACGACGACTTCATAAGAGGCATGTGATGAATTACCAGGAGCTTATTAACTGTCATACATAAAGATGTTAATGGCGATAAATCATCGGACAATGGCCCGGATTTGATGTCGTAATACATAATAATACCATGCGTTAATAATGATAGAGAAGGAATATGGAACTAGCTGTTCCCCGCGACTCTGACTGCGCAGAATTAGTTTATGCTTTACCGCGGGATTAACGCAGTTTCTGTGATAAAACTATCTTAATGCCGTTAATAGGGTCTTCAACTATCACCATGGCAAACTTTATCTTAATCAATGCAACTATTTTTAAGCGTGAAGAGGTTAAAAGAGAGACAAAGTTACTTTTGCATTTATAATATTAATAAGGATGCACACACATTTTTTAGTGATACTGGCGTCGCTTACATTTATTTTCATATCAAACCGCGGGATTCAAAACCTACAAGCTACTTCTTGTTGACTTAGTATAAAAAAGAACAAATACCTAAGTATATAAGGGAAATCTCTGAAAATCCCAACCCGCAAAAATAACGATTTGTATTGTTTTTTGATTAAATAACTTATTTGATATAACCCAATAAAATGACCCAATTTCTTATCTTATTCCTCTAAGTCCACGTTTATAAAAGTAAACAATTTACCGAGACCTTTTGATAAATTTTTGACGTTTTTAATTACCGATAAAACCGTGTTTTCCTTGTAGCCAACTTGCGTTATTGGCCGTAATATTGCATTAACATCACCGCAAAATGTGTGTGTACTTGTTCTGGCACGTGAGACAGTGATATATGTAATGTTGATGGGAGAAAGAGATAGCGAATAGATGATGTAGTGCTGCGGCGTGGCTGCATGGACGCGAAATTAAATTGGCCCAAATTGACTTGTATTAAATTAAGGCACTCGGTTTTGTGCCCGTCCCTGTCTCCGGTGTGTAACGGCAGGGTTGTCACAAACAAAGCTCCGCGAGTAAATACTACTGTGATTAAACTAAGCACATAATCAAATAAAATTATAAAAGTTATCAAAAGAAGAGTGCGTCATACGTAATCTACAGGCTCAATAAATGCTCTCTTGTGTTAGCAACGATATGTTCGGTGTAGTAGGTAACAAGTATTTCAACTTTATGTCGTCTATATTCTGCGCAGTCCGTCACGCACTAGGACAGTTTATATTTTATTTTTCTTTGCGCTAGCAAGTGGGTTGGGTGGGAAAGGGAAATAAACAGTCTCGAAGCAAATGCCGGCTTATTTGTGTTGGCGTGGGAGTCCCGTAACCTTTCATTAGAAAGCAAACGTACATACATCTAGTTAAGCAGGACTGTTTTTATCGCAAACGGGTAACTAGCTATTCCGTGGAAACAATTGATAAAATACTTCATCTTGGGTAAAATTGGCTAAAATTTTGGGATAAAAAAATACCTCCGTTGACTCGTTTAGGTTGAATGTGATACACGTAGCCTTATTTAAACGTAAAGCAATTTCTTGGAAAACACAGGAATTGATTGCTATAGCAAGAGATGAAGTTTTCAATAACGTACGCAAGATTACATGGCATCAGTGGATTTTGGCCAGGCTTACTCACCTCTTTGCACACGATAGCACAGTGAAGCCACAGTATATTGTTTTAAAATATTAACCAGTTTTTTTTTCATTATTTAAAACACCGACTGTGGCAACCCTGCATAACGTCGGCTTCGGTTTTGTTATTCTGATCACTTCTCATGTCAATTAATTAGTGGGGGTTGAAACAGCGCAAGCAATAATCATGTCATCAAAAAATGTCTTGCGCGAGCATTTAACCGCGTTTAAGTATTATCTCAATTCAATAACAGCACTAGTAAATAAGTAATTTAAAACTACCGAAGTAACTGGAAGTCTACGAGAGAGGCTATGTCCAACAGTGGACGTCCTACGGCTGATATTATGATGATGCAATTTTAACCCGCAAAACCAGATTAATTTTCATTAAATTATAAAATTTGATTGTTAATAGATTTGAAAAAAATTGTTACTGCATTTATGAATGGACTTACAAACAAAATAACAAATTTTGTTTAGGTAGGTACTGCAAGAACTATAGGAACTTATTTGAACTTATTTCCATAATCTCGCCACCGATTATACATACGTTTGCATGCCAAGCAGTAATAATCCCGCGAAATAGTTCACTAAATATGTAAAACGAATTCACGATTAAATTTAAAGTTAGCTTTGAATCATAGGTAAATAGGTAAGCTAAGCCCACAAACATGGCTCTCCTTGCAGGTCGCTACACTTGATTTGATAAATTGGTCGTAGGTCAATTAGCATTGGTTGCGAATAGAAAATCCAATCCCGGGATTGTTAGTATGACGGATTCATCCATCCAAAAATCGCAGGATTGGATTCACTAGTTGCGAAACTTCATGAGGATTTCCTTGGGAAAATAGTTTGAAGGATTCACATTACCTTCCAGACTGGAGTGCTGGAGTTCAAATTTCGCAAATGGCTATAATATAGAGAGCGCTACTTCCCACGTCACATCAGATCTACCTACAGTAGCCTTGGCTCCACCCTACTCTAAGACCGACTACAGCATCGCATATAAAAATGTAATGACAAGATACGACAACTTTAAATTAATAGGCTCCAATAACTTTTGCTTGTAACTGTCAAAACTTTCTGGTGAAAACGGCTACAATAACACGTAATAAACGTTTCCCAAGTTTAAAACTATTCGGATTGACATCTGGCGTCCCGCTTTAATTGTGGAACCATTAGTTCGGTGTTTTATGTTCACTGCGCTGTTTTTTTAATGTTGAAAATACAGTTAAGAAAATTTAATGTCCGTGTTGGTCAAACATTTGGTGCAGTCAACCGTTATAGATCCAGAATACGGATGAAATATGTCTTATTTCATATTTAGTAACCACGCATGTGCTTGAAATCAAACGTGTTTACTTTTCGCCTCTCCATGAAAAATGTAATGAATTTGAAACGGCGCTATGTCCATTGCTTGCCAAATTGCAACCACATATTTGCCGGTAAATTTGTAATTGTCATTTTATGCGTCCTTGGGGCGAGGGTCTGGTGATCTGTAATACAGGTACCCACCTAGTTCAGACTCCAGTCTCTCGCAAAGAATTCTTCATGTTTGAAACTTGCGTAAACAAACTTTTGTGAAAATGTATCTAATGCGGTCCTTTGTGAGTTGATAAATAAATACATTTTTTATTTTATTTATATAACTACTATGTCTCGGGACATAATCAAGTCAAGGCGGCTAATTTATTGCTAAAACTACGTATACTTTTTGAGATTGGGAAACTCGATCCAATGGTTTGGTCCAGATTCCAACAAATGGTCGGCTATGGCTGATTTGCTCAGCTGACCGTTCTCGGCAGCTGGAATTTATTCTTTGACTCTTTCAGCGACTGCTCGCTTCGACTACCCAATATAGATACCTCAAAAACAATTAATACGAACCGTAGTGTATATCCAAATCTCGCTCGATTTGCCGTTCTTCGGATGAGCCCCGAGCGTCTGTCGAATTATTTTTCATTGTCGGTAAATGCTTGGCGCGAACCCAACTTTGCTTTTACGATTATCCAGATTTTTATAGTTTCCTCATAATAGATATACGAATAGAATAGTCAAGTAAGCGTGCGTTTTAGAATGAGATCACGCCTGTCGCGTTCATGTGGTTGGTTGTTAATGATTTATTATTACTGTGAGATCAACATTCGCGACAAATAAAAAAGTTTATTTTGTCAACTGTAAGTATTTGAAGTATGCAGTTTTATTTTGTGAAATCTTAAAAATCGGCGTGTATTTATTCACATGGAACTATTCAATATTCGTAGAAAGTTTTGAGGCCAGATAATTACATTTCTTGATCATTAACTAATACTTTAGCTTTAAGTTTATAAATTGGATTCTATTCCATGATCAAGTTCAAACTAAAATATATAAAAATTATGGTAGCTTCAATAATTTAAGCGAGACCATTATAATCTTATTAATTTCTCTTTCCCATAAATTTCGGCTATCTTGTTTCTCATCTCGTTCGATCTACGGTTGAATATAAAAATGATTTATAAAATCTACATCACGACCCCAAAAGGTTCGATGTCATTAAGGCAACTTATTGTGGCCCTCACGGATTAGACTTGGGTTAAATTTATTTATCGTAGCTCTTTTTGCCTAGGTACTGTATTAGTGCTCAAAGTATTCTCTTTAAAAAAGCTTTGGAAGTTCCTCTAGTGTGTTAATATTTAAGGTTATTAACGCAAGTGGTTCGGTTCGGTTAGGTTTGGTCTCGTATGCACTACCATCTGGTGAAATACGAATCAATCGTTGGTCAGTTTCAAATAATCTGGAGGTCGTGAATCAGGGAATTTCATTTCTGCTAGATGGTACTGGTATATGGAATTTATAAAAAGCGGGAGTGGGAGGTTGCCTAATAATTTTTCGCATCGGGTGCCGCATCGTGAAAAAAAATATAAGAAAATAAAAAAAAAACCGGCCAATTGCGTGTCGAAGTCAGAAGTTGAGGGTCTAAAAGCCAATAAAAAATTAGTTAAAAATAATATTACTATATATATTATATATTTTAAGTACTAAATATAAAAGCTGATAAATTAGCATGAGATTCACCGGATGATAGGTGACAACTGCTGCCTACATTATAATCGGAGCTGCTGGTGTGTTCCCAGCATTATTAGTACCTATATCATAAAGAAATTTTGGTTTTTCCTTTACTTTTGATGGTGGAGCCTTATATTTGCCAAAATTTGTAATTATAAGTCTCAAAAAGAAGGTATCATATAAATAGGTCTCGATTTTCATGATTTTTGTATAAAATTCACACTTTAAGTGTTTTTGATCACGTGATCCTAGAATTTTTATCTCTTTACGGCTTTAAGGGACTACGAGTATAAGTTTTAGCGTTTCATATTAATCTCGCGTGTCACACAAGCTACGGTTTTACTTACGCGGTTGACGTCATGTGGATGTTAATTTTTATCAAGTTTATAGACACAATAATGGCAGTATGAGAAAACTTCGATTTGTAGTCAAGTTATTTGTATGTAAATGTGCGTTTATATTTACTACATAGTATATTAATTTCTACTTGATTCTCCTCCACGTATTCCTGATAAAAGGATCTAGACGAAGAAGACAAAGAAAATTATACTTTTTTGAAAAGATTTTACAAGTATGGAATTCTAAAGATACTTCTAGTAGTAGGCAAGATATCATATCGGAAGAAAAGTCTATATGGGTGTAGCATTCAGCCAAGCTTTTAACTAAATTGACGATCGCATAAACATCACAGCTTATTATTAAACCATTTTAAGTAGACGTAGAAATCACGTATGTTCTATTACGCTTTCAACTTTTACGTTTAGTAGAGTAATATATACAGATTTTATGTGACAGTTGTTGCTTTCATATCTGTATCATCTCAGACAGTTCTGTTGATAATCATCGACACAAAACATGACTTATATATTGGTCTTTAAACATTTTAACGCTGGGAATTAGAATGTTTCGTAGTCATGTGGAAAAGTGTTTCCGGTGGGAGATAGAGATATATGCCCGCGTGTTCTATTCGGCTTGCGCACTATATTCCCGTTTTCACAGTGGGGATTGTCACGGCAATTCTTCAACATGTCACTTTGCTAAATTACGCGAACAACCGTGTAAGGCAAAACGAAAATACGCAATGTTATTTTAGCTTTGACTAACATCAATCTTGAGCTTGAATATAAGAAAAATATTAGGTTGTTAATGTCAATAGATGTGCCCATGCTTGAAAAATCTCAGGGTTTTAATCGAAAACCAAAATAATGTACTATTACAATAGTTTGAAATGTCTGTGTAAGATTAAGCAAACAAGTTTAGTGAGCATCATAGACACGTGTCAAGTTCTTTTGGTGTTAATGTAAAGAAAATGTTCTATAGTAGTGCAATCTTTTATTGCTTGACGATTGATATTATGGTTTTTTAATATAAAAGGGATCAAACGAGCATGAGGGTCACCCGATGGGAAGCAATCACCGCCGCCCACGGACACCTGTCAACACGAGGGGTGTCACAGGTGCGTTGCCGGCCATTTGAGAGACTGATAATGTTCCATGTTTGCCTACCATCAGACGTAATTTTGGTCAAATGCTAGAATATCAAAAATGGAACAATAAAGTTACGAAAGACAGCTCGTGCTCTGTTTCGATGTTCTTTTATCTAAAAGCATTTACAAAAGGCCATTGTACATACGTAGGCGTATGTAAGATTTCTCATTATATTTATCTATATAGACTTAAAACGTTCGTTCGTACTAAGTGTCTCGGAAGCAGACAGAAACATCAAAAAGCTCTATATTTAACACGCGCAAAAAGAAAATCCAAAGTACAGCAGTACAATTTAAATCTAGTGACACTTCGTAAAGGTCAATTTAACACTAAAAGCTTGGAGCTAAATATTTTACAGTAGCAATTTTTCGTCTCGGGCCAGCAGCTTTCCACTGCATATCCTTTCATTTCATTGGAATCCGTGCCGGAGCTTCATTCAGACGAGCAAGTTTGCTTGCACATTTACTTAAACTATTTAATCGGCATGATATTATTACAATACATTATAGGCCGTGAGCCCAGTCCCAAGTTGCCTAGGAACATGACATCACGATAAAATACATGGCACACGGTGGAAAAAGTTGTGCTGAGTCAAAATCAAAAGACAAACGCACCTAAAATTAGCCAGAGGCTTGAGAAAATCCATCACTTCCGATTCAAATTTTAATGTCATATGACTCATTACAAAACACGTGACATCATTTAGCCCTTATAGAGCGACGTTACAGTAAAAAAGTTGCTGTTGAGTATGCCTGTCAATGGCAACTGAAATCGAAAGGACGAGAATCGTAAGTCGTAATTATGCATCCGAGTTTAGAAACTCCTACATCAATACGAGTAATATCATGTACAGTCACCAGCACCAATATCTGACACAACAAAACACCCTAGAAATAGAGTAGAGTTCGTTTTTCGCCATCCCGCGGGAACTATGCAATCAATTCGTCCTTTCCCGGGACTCAAACTATCCGTATATCGAATTTGAAACAAACAAACAGACTTCCAAACTTTAACATTTATAAAATTACTAGAATTAGTAGAAAGTAGGATAAATAATCAACCGTGAATCCGGAATTTTTGAACCTATTCATAACTTGACCGCGTGATATTAATTAGTTTTATAACGACAATGTTTTTGACATCTGTACTACGAATATGTATTACTCGGCTAAATTATGAATAGTGGCAAGTGACTTTATATTCCCGCAGTGTGACTACACTGTCTGTACTTAAACATGCTAAAGGCGGCATCACATTCCGAGGGATTTCCAGGCCGCCACTTCTTAATGGTGTCGCCGGTGTGGCCCCAGGCTGCCATCCTAACATATTGAATCTTCATTTAATATACCTACCCTTTGATAAAATCGTAAAAGGGGAAACTTATGTGCTTACCTGGCCATGGCTTTCATACTGGCTGTATTATACAGATATAGTATTGTCATTTTTATATTGTTTTTAATTGCATTACGCTATGATTACTTAAGAGAGAGCTATGCTCGGAGTTTCTCTACGGGGTCGAGTTAAAAATGGGGAGGTACGTAGACGAACAAGGGTTACCGATATAGCCAAGCAAATTATCTCGTTGAAGAGGCAATGGGCAAGCCATTATAGCCGTTTGATAAATAATATTTGTCAGGATTACAAGAGAGATTTGGTTATATCTAATCACTGTAGGTAGGTCTTTCTGACAATTACATACAAAATTTCAAACAAATAGTGACAGTGACTGACAAGGCAATCAAGTTAAAACATATATATACTTTTAAGGTATTTATTGTATGGGCCAAGTTGCCCGAAATAAATGAATTTATTATTATTATATCTATGGCCTCGACCGCTATATGTATGGCCAAGTGCCTCGAAATAAATGTATTTAAATCTTAAAGTCAAGATAAATTTAAGACGTAAATGAATATCAGAGGCACAGTCTCTAAAATACTTACATGTTCGAATTAACATACCATGCAAGTGCCCACAAAGTTGGTATTACGTATATTAACGCATAAAACCCGGATAACTCACGTCTTAAATCGAGTTTAGCTCGACATGTTTCTAATCCGTAAAGACGAAGGGCTACGGATTAGCCCGAAACATTCGAGCTAAACTCGATTTAAGACGTGAGTTATCCGGGTCATTAAATTTTAAATGTTTCATGTTGGCTACTAAATTAACATGCCTTTGGATTACCGTGTCGATCTTTATTTTGTTCTGTCACAATATTTCGAAGCAGATGATCGAGTAAAGTTCCATTTGGACTGACGTATTCAGGGTGACTGACATTCATTAGGTTTGTTTACAATGATTCATGTTTTGCTCATCATAATAATATGCTTTTTTGCATACAATTGCTATGGCGTGTTCTTATTGCTTAACTTTCTTAATATCTTGTTTTGCCTCTATTGAACACCAATGCAGTAAATTGAAGTAAGTTTTTATTAAGAATTTCATTTTTAATACAAGCTTTCTTGTTGACTTGTTTTGTCACTTTTTGCTGATTGTATTCGCATTGTCATTGAAACTACCCGTTGAGGAGTTACGTCCTGCGGAGACGATCCTGGCCGAAACTCCAAAATTTCACCACCAGAATAATGTAACACATAACTTACATAAATATACCAAATTTCAAGTCAATCCAACCACTGGGAGTAAGTTAAAATGAACTTGCAAGATTTGACCTAACAACATCCAATAAACAGGGCAAGCAATAAGCGCAATAAAAGCTTTAAAAAAATAGAGTTACAGTAGAATAGTATTATTGTTTAAAAGTGTTCTCTACAGGACAATCCAACACTCGGCCGCACAGCTATTTCACCTCAGGTAGATTTTCTTACATCTGCCCCAGTAAATTTCCTGTTATACCATATTTATGACTTAATGTTACTCTTCCCTAAAAATACAACAATGATGTCATCTCATGTATTGCACATCTGCTCTTGGCGCAAGTTAACAGGGTAATGTTATAATAATAAGATTACTCGCACGTTTGATGTGAGGTGGCTCATTCACATAAATCTATTGTTTGAGTTTATGTTAGCCAGTAACGACTAGAACTATTTAATGCGCTAAGCTTCGCAGAACTCGCTCCGTAGAATAACAATGGTCGGCTGGAACTGCTTATGTGAAGTTCATTCATATTCCTCTATGCAGATCGGCAACATTTTGAACTCAATGTTGTTGGAGTTCATAACGTTTTGTATAAACTAAATCCATTATAATTATAAACGAATGATACATACACATTTGCCCTCCCCCCTGTTTAGCGTCATGTATGTCTTGTATTTGTTCTATCTTTCTGTTTATGGCGTTAAATAAATGTATTTTCTTTCTTTCTTTCTTTCTTTTTGACTACAATCTTTTCGCACATGAAATCAGAAACTGTCGTAACTCAAAATTTGGGGCTTTGGAGTTACGACCGTTTTTGATTTCGTGTGCGTTTCGTCTTCTCAGTTCTTTTTACAACTTATAAAAAATATTTTGTTAAATATACGCTATTTTAGGAACATCGGCTTTCTTTTTCGTACGAACCCTCGGTGCACGAGCTCGAAACGCACATGGCCGTTTTTTTGCTACTTTATTTATTTTAAAAAGTGCTTTCATCTTACGACATCGCAGTCAATCTTATTACCTTCAATAAAAATGGGTGAGAGTCGCACCCAGTAAGATTACCGAGAGCGAGTACCGTTTGCGCGTAAGTGAGACACGTGACAAACATAAACTATCTGCGGTAGCCACCCACTTTATTAAGCCGAGTGGTACAGTTGTGTTAATTTTAGCACTTCGCCCTGTTTCATTACGGAGGGCTGTTTGCGCAAAATATAAAGTGTTTAAAGAGAAACAAATTATATCACAGTAACAACAAGTAAATAACAACAACACAACAATAACAAGTAGCCCCAAGAGCTGTAGACCTTGAGGAACGTTTCAAAATTGCTGATATATAATACTTTCAGGGTTTCGCACCTCAAAAGGAAAAATGGAACTCTTAATTTTTTTTACGACGCCCTCCCCTTCAATTTGGAAAGTATTCTAACGATAGTTATTTATAATTATTAAACGTTTAATAATTATACACAAAACGTTTTACATTGACAAAAACGGCAAGAGTGAAAGCCATTAATTAAAAAAGGCTTCTGGAACAAGTAGGTTAAACTACGATTATACCTAATTCCCACTTTGACACTCGGGATGTCTCGGTTTAAATCGTAAAGGTAAATTACAAACAAATGACGAGAAATTACCATTTCGTTTTGTCTTTTATTATCAAGCTTTTTACTTTGTCTAAAATACAAAGCCGGATTAGACGTTGTCGCGGCCATGACCAAATCTTGATTTCAATTATTGTAGAATTGCAGAGTGTCAGAGTGGAGATAACAGTATGCAACGAGAGGTACAGTTTGTATTGCATTCTAACCTTCGGGTTTCAATTGTGTTCTGGTCTATTCTAGGAAAGAACATATCAGAATCGGCAGTTCTGTGGCCGACCCTTGACTTTATCTACAACAGTAAAAAACATTATATTGGCGGTTTTTTCGCACAGGCAATTCGCTCACTTTGGACAAGAACATACAAGTACCAACTATACCAATGTTTCTGTTCATCTCTAACCTTACCCGATCCATCACTGGCTTTAATATGCCGTCACAAACAAACCAAACTAAGCATAACAACCATTCAAACACCGCTTACAAACGGGACTGGCTGTGACGTCACACTACTTGCATTATTTATAGTCAGGGTTGCCAAATTACGCATCCTGGAGTGTATTTTGTAAACATGGAAATAAGGGGAGTGCAAAATGGAACTTGATCTTTTGCGTTTGGAAGAAATTAAATGAAAAAGCGTTCGCTCTGCTCATTATCATTACCTTGGCTATAGATCCCACTGCTGGGCACAGACCTCCTTTCAGGTCAGAGGGTTTGGGCCCAGTGTAGAATGGTAACTTCAGGCACTAGATTGAATTGCTTTGCATGTGTATCCAGGCTTCCTAAGGATGATATTCCTTTGCCGTAAGGCTCTAAGTTAATTTTAAACGTGATTTCACTCATAGATTCTGATAAACTAAGAAATTTGGGCCCACGATCCTCCGCTGCAGAGGCAGCATAGATCAAACCACTAGACTATTGGTGGGGCGGTACAATAGGTATACGAGTAATATTGACGTGCGACAAGTATATATTCTGTCTCTATCAACGAGGCGCCCATGTTTTGTAATCCACTAAATCTTCTTCTTCTACTTAAGTAGTAACAAATACAAGTTTTTCTTTCGGTTGAAATTCGAAGCAACGGTTTCAAAGATGCGTTTACAAATTTTTAAAGCCACTGTTTACAACACGACGAGAACCAGATAAAAGGTATTATTTGGGAGTTTATATCGCTCTATAAGCTTTGAAGTATGAATTTGGGCTATCAATAATGTTTCCTCTACTTTTATGGCGGCAGTAAACCTCACGTCCATCCGCTTCAAGCGACCAGAGATTCCACACGAGTATTACATGTACACTAAAATGTGTATGTACATTAAAATGTAGTAAACGCGAAATAAACGCAATACGAGTCCGAGAATAAGTAGTTTCATCTAATACGAGCAATTTTTGTATATACATATATATATTTCGGGGATCTCGGAAACGGCTAGAACGATTTCGATGAAGTTTGGTATGTAGGGGTTTTAGGGGATGAAAAATCGATCTAGCTTGGTCTTTTCTCTGGGAAAACGCTTGTTATCGAGTTTTAAGCTCGGTCGCCCAGGTACTTAATAATAATCCGTGGTATCCTTGTGTTTAATTTAACATTCGTTTGTCTTTATATGTCACTTGGACATTTGTTACAACATTGTCTACTTCGGCTAGTAACTTTTTCTTTATTTTTTTATTCGACTGGATGGCAAACGAGCAAGTGGGTCTCCTGATGGTAAGAGATCACCACCGCCCATAAACATCTGCAACACCAGGGGTATTGCAGATGCGTTGCCAACCTAACGTCTCCTATCCTACTCAACGTTGCCTAAGATGGGATACCTCAAGTGCCAGTAATTTCACCGGCTGTCTTACTCTCCACGCCGAAACACAACAGTGCAAGCACTGCTGCTTCACGGCAGGATAAGCGAGTAAGATGGTGGTAGCAATCCGGGCGGACCCTGCACAAGGTCCTACCACCTGTAAACTTTTAAGTAATAGAGTTCAATATTCAATAATGGCGCAATTTTTGTATTTTTTTCTTTTTGTATTAATTTATCCTACTTATTTAGTTACATTTTTTAACCATACCTATAAAAAATAGTGTGAATGAAAGACTTCACGATTATAAATTTATTCGTATTTGAATGTCGACCAGCGGTCGAATAACAAAAAAAAAATGAATACAACTGGCCAGTTTGAATGACGTGTCTAAAGCTAAAGACTCCATAGACATGCTGCCAATTGACGATAACTTTGAAAATGGAACAATTGCGCAGACCTTGGGCTGTGAAATCGCGCATATTGTGCCATTATACTGCGGTCCCCATTTACGTCTTTTACACGATGCTACTTCCGACGCCGCGGGCTCGTGAGTAGGTACCGACCCAGATGTAAAGTTACACGAACGATGTTACGAGTATAACTTGTAATGAAAAACCTAAGAAAGCTAGTGGTGTACAGAACTGACATGGAATTAAAGACGCCTAGGACTTAAAAATAAAAAAGGTAGAAGGAATCTGATCGGCCGGCCGGGAAGTGTTTTTTTTTTTTTTGGCAGGCTATAAGGAACAACTTCGTGTACTATGTTTGCGACAGTTAGACGGACATTTCCAAGCATATTGGAGAAAAAAATATTTATGTACCTTTAGTGCTTCTATACGTTCTAACTCCACGTCGGACATATCTGTAGGCCTCCATTCAGATTGTGTGATGTAGTTATCTTCTGCGGCTGCTGTCTCGCTCGTACTCACTGTATTGAGGGTAAGGGCGAATGCCGTAGCCAAGCCAAATGAGCTAGCCAGATGCAATCCAGCCCCTAAGTGCTCAAGTCGTTAAGTATAGACATCGCAGTGTATCTACACGTAACATAATTAATGTTACTTTGTGCATTGGTCCTATTTACCTGTTACTAGTTTAAAGCAGTTTTATTACAATATACGATATTTGAGAACTCCTGAATTGGCCGTATCCTATACAAGGAGTTGATTAAATAGTTAGTTGAAAATCTCAAACATTCCAGCTGTTTTTTTTTTAAGTTTTGCTAAGTTCGTAATTATACTTGATTTTAATTCTGTTCTCGAAATTTGTACTTGCCAGTTGCGTTTTGACGTTTTTAGAAGAAAATTTAAAATTACGAAAAAATGGCCAGTATTAAATAATCAGAAATTATCTAAATAATAATAGGAAATAGTTGATCCACCTATATTTTAGTACATAACTTGCGAAATGTGTTGGGAAACTGTGAATTAGGTAAGGATATTCTTGATAAATAAAAATAAATAAATGTCTATGCAATTTTGATACATTTTGTATTTGTAACTATTCGACTGGGTACAGTGAAAAAGGGATTTCAACAAAAGCACAACCTTCTATAAAGTATACTCAGCGGCACAAAATTTGGCCCACTCTACATACAAAATTACCTATTACTGCGGCCAGATTCTTTGCCGCTCAGTATATAATAGTGTAGGTACTTAATCAATTCTTCTAATTGTGAATAAATTACTTTCAGGTTTGCAGTTATTTAATTAACACCTTGTATATCATTATTATGAAGATAAAGACAACCTATGTTTAGCAAAGAATAAAAAATAAAAGTAATCGGATTGAAGAGTGAATTTGTAGTTTCAAAAAAACCTGTCTCTACATTTACTCTCTCTCTACTGTCTCTTTCTTTAATGCTTATTTCCATGTATAACAGCTTGTATCTACACAATTCACGATTCTAATCATTACCGAATGAATAGATCCGATGTCATCCTGTCACGACACCCCGCCCAACATAATACAATGACATGTGAAATAAGCTTAATGGAAACAACTTAAACAATTTATTGCTGCGTTTGGTTGGTATTATTTTCCGGGAAACTGTGTTGAATATGGTCATGTTATATCGCGTGTGTTAGCAATTAGACGCCTTACCTTTTCGGATACAAAACATCCATCTATTTCATACTCGTGTTGGTTAGAAAGGGTTAAATTTATTTTACGTCCGCGATAAATATTTATTACTATGCTGTGACTACAAATATGATATAGTACACCGGCTTTTATTCATTCATCACCATATCTAACCTAACATAACCTAACTAGGGCTATAATGTATTTCAGACCGCAGTTCCGAAATCCATGTAGGTTAAATTTGTTACGAAATATTTTTCAAGCTCAAATTTGGTGTGAATTTGGTGAGGTATCACGATTTGTGTATTTAAGTCTATTCGTGCAAATTTGTCGTTATCCTTTTGAGTATACTTCTAGACAATTATTTATGAGTTACTAAAATAATTACGAAACGAAGAATAAAATTTTATGGGTACTCTGTTTTTAAATTACGCAGTAGCACACTACTTTAGCTTAACTAACTACACTTGATTTTGAAATATTTTTTTTTAAAATACCTTAGATGAATGATTGGTCTCGCGCGCTCGCTCGACTAGATACCGCCCTAACTAAAACAAAACGTTCGTGAATGCGGCAACTCAATATTGTAGTGTGCGTAAGAACGGTGTCAGAACAATTTGCAAGGATGCTAGTGTGCGTGACGAATTGTGTTGCCAGCTGCTACACTGTTACCCGAATTATTGGGAAAATAAATTATTCTGTGGTCTTTTAAGTTACTGGTTACAAAATGTATCTTGGGAAATACTTGGAAATTAAGAAGTAATTAAAGTGAATATATTAATATGTTTGTGTATAGGTTAGGCGTAGGTTTCTTCTTTAAAAAAATGGTAGGTATGATGTAGGTATATCAATGATCAGGCCTCACTTTTAATTAGAATATATATATATTTAAGGACATTCAATATTTACAAATTATTACTGAAAATTCATGGACTGAGTCACCAACTAGAAGTTTTGCGTACTTAACACGTTGCACCTATAGTTTAAACCTAATAATAATGTACAGGTTAATTAAGACTAAAATAAAAATAATTTTTTTTTACAAAATATACATACATAGGTACATGCATACATACATACTTACATACATACGCTTGAAAAACATAACCCTCCTTCGGGCAGTCGGGTAAAAGTTAACATTTCAGGAAAATGGTAGAAATACGAAAAACAATTTTTTCGTTTCCCGTAATACCTAAGTAAATCAGCTGATCGGGCTCTTGACTGGGAAGACGAAAAACATTTTTAATTTTAAGACACATTCACCCTTAATTAAATAGTGTCGGGGTAACAATTTATACACCTTCAGTGTATAATATCACAAAGAAAACATTAAATAATATAGAACTAGGTTATGTATATATAATAATTACGTTAGATACTTAAATAAATAAGTTATTAAAATTTATCATCATTTAATGATGATAACAATAAAATTCAATTTATTAAAATCTCAACACGGGGAATTTGATTCTTGTGTACGCGGCAACACAGAATGGCGTTTAGGGTTCATGTTATTTTATTTTGTAATTTCGAAATTATACGATATTTACTGATGGTATGTGATCCCAGTGTCCTTTTTATTTCTTGTAGTATTATTTTTAAACAGTTTCACTGCGAAAACTGGCATTTTACTTCGGTTTATGACCAAAATTTAACAAAAATTCGGGACATGCACATTACACACAGTTTGCAACGCGACTGACTCGCCTCGGGCTCAGGTACGCCGATTTCGGCGTACTATTTGTTGCCGCATTTGACAAGTACGCCGGCGGTATCTAGTCGAGCGAGCGCGCGAGACCAATCATTCATCTAAGGAAAATACATTATATGACATACATGACTCTATTGATATGCTAAAATTGCAACGCGCTACTAAATATCCTGACTATATTAATCACCATCTAAGGTCATACCCTCTTTTTTATTTATCGGCAAAAAAAGTAATGATTTCAACATTAAATAAAAACATTTTTTTTTTCCGAATGATTAGGTTGGCCGAACTGCACAGATTATAAAACTGCTCAGCCAAAGTTCGAGTAGACTCGTCCGCGCCAACGTGGCACAGACTCCTTTACGGTGGTAAACACGGTGCAGTGGCCACAGATCTGATTGTTTACAGTGTCCACACGGAGCATGACGCAGCTCACCGTTATGCGCGTTACGGCGCTGCCAACATACCGGTGTTTAGTAATAAAAAAGTTTTGTAAACTGTCGCGTCGTTCGTTACGGGGAAAATGCTGTGCAAACATGGCTTTTATGAGTTCTGAGAAAAAAAGTTGTATCGATTTTACGATAATAAAATTAAGCCTCTTAATTCAAAGTACTTACCTGAACGACCGAGCTTTGCTCGGGCTAAAACTCGATTATAAGCGTTTTCCCAGAGATAAGACCAAGCTAGATCGATTTTTCATCACTGAAAACCCCTACATACCAAATTTCATCGAAATCGTTGGACCCGTTTCCGAGATCACCGAAATATCTATATTAATAATTTCGTACCGGTCTACGGTAGACTCGAACGAAATGCACATCAAATTGAAGAGCGTAAAAAATTAGTCAATCCGAGTCGACAACTTGTAGGCGGAAAATTCGGATTATCGAGTATTTTCAATATAAACTTGAATAAATTACTAAGTATATAATGGCGTTGCGAAGTAAACATGTCAAAGTCATCACATCAAAGTGGCGTTAGTGTCACGTCATCACGTGTCACAGGTGTCACAGGTTCATATTTCGTTCTCCATTGTGACCTCTTAAAGGCCCCACACACGGTACGATTCGTCGATTTTCATCAGATCGATCGTACAGACGAATCGTACCGTATATGGGTTGACAGACACATCATAGTTATTTGGCCAAATAAGATTTAGGAGAAATATCTACGTGAAATACCGATACGTAGGTTAGCTGTGAAAGTACGTTTGTGATAATATTAAGGCTGGGAATATACGTTAGATTTTTCGATAAGTACGACAGTCTTTACAAAGGCAAATTATTTTTTTCAAACATATTATTATGAGTCTAGATTTTACCCGAGCGAAGCCGGGTTTTCATCTAGTATTTATATATTTACAAGAATTGCTCGTTTAAAGGTATTATATACAGATTAGATGACATTTCAAATACATTATAACACTAGTTACTTACGGTAGGTAACTAGTCTAGTAACTAGACAACTATGCCAGATATTTTTAATATTGTTAGCTCACTGGCAGCATGTATAAAGAAACGGCTGAAACTATTCAACATTTACTAGGCATATCATTCTTTTTTATAAAAATCGACCTAAAAATAAATAAAAAATAGTGTCAGATATGGTAGGTAGGAGACTACCTACATAAAAGGTTTATGAGTTTCTAGAAAAATTCCATATTTAAAATTATTTAGGTACTACTCCTAAGATCTTAGCAATTTATCAAAAAACAATTATAAATGAAGAAAAAGATTCTATTACAAACTTAATTAAACCTAATAAAAGCGTCTTAAATACAAGTAGCAGTACAAGTAGCTTTAAATTCTTCATTTATATGCACTCACGAACTTTCTAAATTCAAAAGGTTTCATCAACTTTGACAAGTCAGATTCAAAAACTGTCGATATGTGGGTATTAATATTTCACACACCGGCGTTTAACAAGCACGGACGCACGCTGGTTGTCGGAATATTAATAATTGCACACACACCCGTTTGAGTGTTTAATATTCACCGAATGGAATAGGAAGGAAATTGGTGTTTAGACTTCCAACTGCATTGAGGTATATTTTTAGATTTCGCCAAAAAAGGAGTTTGCGCTTCCGGTTGATATTTACAAAAGGAGTGTATAAACAATGAGTTACTATCGACTATTTTATTAAAAATCAACATTCATGTCATGACATAAATTGAGATCAATATTTGGAGGGTTGTCTGGTCAAACCCAATGACTTAATCAAATCATTCATAAAAAAAAATGATTCGAGACCATTCTAGTTGTCCTCTCTACAGTTCATTCAAGCATAGGTACTAAATTTCTTCTATTTTTTTTTACAGGTACAAACCAATTCGCTTCATACTCCTATCACCAATTCTGCAGGACAAGTAGAGGACAAGACTTTCCTTGTAAGTTGGCGCGTAAAACTTTAGTTTAAGCAAAGCTTCGCAGCGCTTAGTGGCGCTAGTATCGCTTACAAACCAACCATGACGATCGTTTTCTCACTGTATTACGTTTGGGCACTGAGCAAACGTTACTTAATGCTGCGCTAGTTCACGTGTAGCCGCACAGATGGCGCTAAAATAAAAGTTGTTCTGAAGTTAATTTCCAACGTTTAGTAAATGATTTTGCTTACAGAAAACTAAAGTAAAGAGTTATGTTATGACGCCTCCAAACAATTTGTTTAAAAACTTACAGGTCAAACTGAAAACCTATTTTTTTAAATACCTAGGTTAAAACGACACAAACACAATTTTAGGCATATAAAACTTAAGTTTGAGCTTGTAGTAAGTACATACGTATATGTATGTACATAACATAGGTGAAGACAAAAAATAAAAACAAAGTTTTCTTCTTAAATCTTACACATAATAGAAAAGCAAATCGTATTTTCAGTTTAAGTACACCTATATACCTAACTTTCTTAATCCAATGTTAGGACTCGAGCAGGTCGTCTCGTCGCTACCGGTTCTAGAAGGTTTAATGAGCTCATGTTTTGTATTCGTAAACAGAACTCGATGTATTTTGCCAAGCGGCTCCAAAGAAAAATAGAAGGGTGAGGCATCTTTTTTTCCCTCACAAAACTTTCACGGGCATTTCCTGAAAGCACTATTTTAGGACAGTAAAAAACATGTTTTTTTATGGATGTAGTTCAAAAAGCTGGACTATGTCAACCAGTACAAAATGTCAAAGTGAAATAAGTTCCGTTAAACTAAATGACAGATATTTCATCCCCTTTTTAACCCCCGACGCAAAAAAGGGGTGTTATAAGTTTGACCGCTATGTGTGTCTGTCTGTCTGTGGCACCGTAGAGCTCTTAAACGGCTGGACCGATTTGAATGCGGTTTTTTTTATCTGAAAGCAGGTTTTCTAGCGATGGTTCTTAGACATGTTTCATCAAAATCGGTTCAGCCGTTTTTAAGGTATTTAACGTTTGAAGTGACAAAGTCGGGGGCTTTCCAGCTTTTTGTTGGTTAGGTTATAATCGCCTAGCATTTTATTGGGTGTCAATTATGCAACTTAGGTTCCGCAGTCTGGCAGTTAGTCTGTCACAGGGCTTCATATTTCAAATCGTAATAGATACCATGTATAGGTATGCGTAGATCGTAACGGAGGCCTTCTTTCTTAGCAAATGCGGGATGGCTGGTCAATACTGAGGCAAAGAGTTTCACGTCGAAACTAGTAACTATAAATAATCAAAATTAAGAAAATCAAATTCTAATTCATGAACAACATTGTAGTTTTGCGGCTTTCTTACCCATTGTCACTTCTGCATTTTATGCCTACCAATCTAAGTAGGTACCAAATTAAACAAATCACCAAAAAAACTGCAAAAAAATACGGAGGTAGACGCGGAAGCGGAGGTATGATTTCATGTGGAAGTTGCGAAGTTAGGGAGGCCGAGGCGAAGTTTGTATACTTACAATAAGCTTACAACCAATAAAAAAAAGTAGTAAAAATTAAAATGTATCATTCAAGAAACTTTACCCACCTAGCATTTTTGTTCGATTTTAATAATGTTTTAATGTCATAATGTACATCATGAGACGGTCTATAAACGAGTTTTAATAGTGTCACAGTTTTACACTAATTCCAAGATGCTCCGTACCCATGATACACGTTTGTTATTTATTTTTTTATTCGACTGGATGGCAAACGAGCAAGTGGATCTCCTGATGGTAAGAGATCACCACCGCCCATAAACATCTGCAACACCAGGGGTATTGCAGATGCTTTGCCAACCTAGAGGCCTAAGATGGAATACCTCAAATGCCAGTAATTTCACCGGCTGTCTTACTATCCACGCCGGAACACAACAGTGCAAGCACTGCTGCTTCACGGCAGGATTAGCGAGCAAGATGGTGGTAGCAATCCGGGCGGACCTTGCACAAGGTCTTGCCACCTGCAAAACTTATTGTTTAAAACTTTAAAACAGGGGAAATCTATGTGTAACATTGGTATATTATTTTATTCATGCGATTTTTATATTTATTTTTGTAATAGAAAAAACATTTACATGGCGTTAAAATATACACATACAACATGACATATAACATGTCGAGCTAAACTCGGTTTAAGACGTGAGTTATCCGTTACAATATCATTTAATATGGCCTTAAAATACCTTATTTTTTAATTATAAAAAATACAGATCCGTTATAGTCGTAGCTAAAAGAACGTTATTGAACAATAAAAAAATGTGTAAAGAGCATGTTTGTTCGTGGGGGCAGTGGATATGTATATATATAAGACTACATGAATAGATAACTTGTAAATGTCGAACCTTTAGACACGCACACACTATACCGATTTTTAAAATGCAAGAGGGGATTAGGTTATTTTGGGTTCTTTTTTCTCAGAATTACAAGCGCTATTAATTTTAGCAAAAAACATTTTTCTCAATTTTCCGTACAATTTTATGTGTCTATATTTTGTAGCGACTCATATAATAGACTGTCTGTATCAATGAAAAAAAAAATGACGCAAAACTGACCAAAAACTTTTTTCTTCGTCCAAATCAACGAATAGTGCCAATGATTCTGAGTAAGAAAAACTGAAAGTTACCTAATAAAAAAATAAAGCTACATAATAAAGAAAAAATGCCCAAAACTGAACCCATAGATTAAGCGCACTCAAGAAAGTCAACACACCCAAGTACCCACTGCATTCAGTAATAATTATTGAAAAGTTGGTAAGACAACTTATCCATCTAATAGTCCTTTTAATCCTCGCTATAATCGTTCATAACTTGACACAAAGGCATGGTGACAGCATAATAGAATAACGAGCACCTTCCTTACTACATCCTCGTGTTATTTGCTTTGTACTGATATCCATGAATTTCTTCTACCCTCTTCTTGCGACCTTATGCATTCCTTATGATCCCCGACTCTGAAAGCTTTTGAGACAAATGTACAGCTATTTAAATGGAATATTTAGTATTGTAGCATCCATTGTAGAAATTTCTTATTCACTGTGTAAGCAGAATTCTTGAGTGAGTTTGCATTGAGCTTGGCTGATGTACGCATGAAAACCGGCTGTGAAGCCAATAGACTAGTACGTATTCAAATACTTAGAAGAATATAAATGAAACGTAGCTTTTGTTAATCTCCTTCACGGAAGGTAACGTTGTCATATATTTTTCTATCACATGTGTATATAGGTAGTGTTTCGTTTGAATAGATATGTGATTAGTACTCTATGGGTTGTTTTTACTTTATTTATTTGTAATTACATTTATAAATGCGGATATGAGTAACACAATTTAAGCAGAACATTGTATGTTTTGTCAGGATTTTCACATATTTACGAGTAGGTACAGTTTAGTAGCAGTCATTGCCTGAAACTATTTAATATTGTCTATAATTTAATGCGTGCAATAAATGAAGTGGAATCAGTTCCTTACAACTCTTGTTTTAAAATTAAGTAAGTACTCGTATCTTACCGAAGCATAGTGTTTCAATGGCGCCACTCAGTAAAATGATAAAATAAGAAAAGCAAAGGTCTATCTACTTTTACTCAGCAAATTGTGATTTGCAGTCGAGTAGACTCCACTCCTTAGACCCACTTTTAATCATAGAGCGGTGCAGTCCATTACTTAAAGCAAGAATCCCCAACTCCTTAGCCAACGGTGTCGACAGTTTTCAATTAAAAGAAAAATCATTGGCAGTTCAGAGTTAAACTGTAAAAAGTCTACTTGAAGATCACTGCCGTAGATTGCATTTAAATGTTTCATTTAAGTCGTCCAATGGGTCGGAAACGGTTAAGGGGTGGTAAGAAATCTCCTTTGGGGAGCATTAAAATATGTAATGGGCAAAAATAACAGATGGTTTACCGTAACGAACTGTAAGATGGACCCGGTTCCTTTAAGAGCACCCAAGGGTTCTGCGCAATGTAGGCTTAGGGAAATAAAGTTGTTTGCCCAAAATATTGCTATTTACCTATCATTTTTGTACCAAATCTGCGGATAATAGGGGTTTGTTTACAAAACAAAGTAGGCATATTTTCAAAGGGTAAGGACAAAAGAGGATGGCTTAAACGTGTTCGAGTGTTCAATAGAAAAACACGCATGATTTTTACCTGGAACCGATGTCGTGAAATATATTGTACTTCAATAGAAAATACTGTCGTATTTCAAAAATGGTTATTTAATTTTAATTCTACTAGCAGTGCATAATATTCCTTCTATAAGAAAGATGCCGTTACAACCTTTATTTTTATTCGTCTCAACAAAATATATATTTCAGTGTTTATTGATTCGCGGTGAATTACAAACGCATTATACTATAGGTAGGAAATATGCTTAATATCTACATTATGTTTGTAATTTTCTAATAGCCTATAAAACCATCCTAACGCCTGTAATGTGACATGCAATAAACAATTTTGAATTTGAATTTGAACACAATTCCCTAGACACCGCACCGATTAAATTGGCCGTTATATTGTTAACTTAAAAATTTAATTCGCAAAGCGAAAACTAAACAAAAGACGTCTTAACATCAACTTTGACAGAATATTAAATTAGCTGTATATTTTATATCAAAGAAAGATTGTACAAGGCAGGAGCTTTCTACGGAATGAAAAAATAACAGTAAATCCTGGTTCAATTTGATATCTAAATATTGTTTCAGGTATTTCAGAAATCTAATCCAGCAAAAAGGTGTTATTACAAACGTATGAATAAAACCTTATTAGAGATAATTTACATTTCAAATTGAAATCGCATGTTGATGGAACCTTGAACATTAAGTATAATATAAAAGAGAAACTGTACGTACAGTCAAGTGTAAAAATATGAACGTATTCAACGTTTAAAAAATATGTACCACCGACTCTTATTCCGACGTAATAAGGCCGTGGTAACATATTTTTGAGTGGTTCGAATAGATACGTATTTTTGCACTTGACTGTACATACCTACCTACTAACTACCCAGCCAACTGAATCCCGGCCTGTTTTACTTTTTCTAACTTCAGGATTTTTCTGTCATTACTATAACCTAACCTAACCTAACCTAACATTAGTGATGTGCAATACAAACAATCCATGTCTCGACGTTGTAGCTATGTAGGTATGGGAACTCCAAAATTCATCTGTAAGTTTTTTTTAATGGTTTTCACCCTTGCTTTTTTAGCAAGATGTATTTTGCCAATGTCAATGTGGAGACATTACACACATGAGGAGACATGGTTTATGATCTGTCTGACTATAATAGTTTATAATCTGTAAACTTAATTGAAAAAAGTTTTTTATTGACATCATTATCATCATCCCATTACGCCCATTACGCCCCACTGCTGGGCACAGGCCTCCTCTCAGAATGAGAGATTGAGATTGCACATCACTAATATTAGGTAGCCATCAAGCTGCCCACTTGATCACGGGGTCTAGTAAAGCTCAAACATTGGAAGAATTGGAAAGTCTTGTTTACCCTACATTTGATGGTAATGACAAAAATTACGATGAAAACGAGGGTAGTTGTGCGACTTGTAGTAGTAGTTTCGTCAAGCAGTCACGCGAGCAGAGCGGTGGCGCGCAGTGCGCGTTTCGCAGTAACCGCCGTGACGTGTGCTCCGGGAAGAAGGGCTACGAATTAACCCGAAATATGTCGAGCTTAACCCGATTTAAAACGTGAGTTAACTTGGTTTATTTTACTATTTGTCATTTGCCGCTTAAAGCTTGCTAAAAGATGCAAAACGACATCTTTGAAACTTTTTCCCCATAAGAGATTATTCTCCTTCCCTCTACACTCCATACTTAACAAGGGATCTCGTTATGAAACTTACTGCGACGTTCAACGGCGGTTCAGAAAGCTCCATAGTAGGTACAGCTTCGATCAAAATTTTTGGATCGAAAAGGTACAGTCAAATCCTCGCCCACTGTAGAATATTTTCTCTGACCTTGGTTAAGTACAGTTCAGTTCATAAACTTGTGGGCAAAAATTTTATCAAAAATATCTCAACACGATTCTTATTGTTAATGGCGTAGAAGCGTGTTCAGATATTTTTGATCAAAATTTTACTTATGAAATCGACTGTACATAACAAATGGGGTGAAGTAGTTTCAAAGCAAATGGAATGCATGAGTGAATAGGATGTCATCCAACCCCGGCTTAACGATTTTTATAAGCCTAGACATCACAAGCGGCATTAATTGGTTTGGCTTTAATTTTAAATAACATGGCCTGAAATTGATTACGTTTTAAATAAGTATTAAAAAAAAAACTGATTTCAAACTGTAACTAAACGAAGATAAAAAATAGTAGGCCACTTTGGATTTTTTAGCTAAGAAGCATTATTTTTCTCTGTCTTAGTTACAGTTCGAAAGCCCGTTTACCTTTTTAAATTACTTTGTTATTTCTTTATTTTTTTTTACTTTTAGCTGTAGGTAGGAAATTCAAATTAATCATTTAATATTTTTTTCGTTCGACTAACTACCTTTATTTAATTAATTCTTTCTCTTTTACGTGTATGACGTGTTAGACTCACACTAAAACCTCTGTCTCAAAAAGTAGAGAACTGATTTTAATGACACACTATTCCGTGATTAGATGAATATAATATATAAATAAATATTTTTGGAATCCCCGTAATAGTTTTTGAATGCGCAGACAAACATACAAATATACATAAACAGAGTACACTTATGTTTGGAAAACATTTTTAAAAACTGGAATAGACGAAAATTATACCAAAAATATCCTATTGTGACAATATCACATACATACGAGTCGAATCGATAACCTACTTTTTTATATTTTTTTGGTGAATAAATTGACGCAAAACCCTAATAAAGAGTCATAAAAACATTAGTGGAGAGAAGGAAACATAGAGTTCGCCCTCGTCCTCATGACAAATTCTCGCTCCGCCGGGGTCCGCTTATTGAATGATTGATTTATTTGTGACGCTATGCCTGTCTGGTGCGCAGCTAGTGGCATAAGTACTAAAATCACAACGAGAATTCGAAACGAAGCCATTATAATCGTACATTGCGCGCTCAACGCGAAAACCCGCTTTTTTCCTTTCCAAAAAAACGACCAGCACGTAATGTATGTTGAAAACCTTAGCAGGTTCACACTCGTTAGTACCTTAATGACACTTCAGCCAACAGGTGAAGTGCTCCTTGATTTACTAACTCTAATGCTTTTCCGAATCACTTGATCTTAATTCCTGGGCCTTTCCCTTATCAAAATGATGTGACGCGGGACAGGCTAATGTAAATACAGCCCCTTGAGACATTTTGAATTTGAATTTGTCAGTTTTAAATGGATAGGTAAATGATTATCTATGCGTTGCCGGTTTAGCATCGATCAATTGAATACCCTTTTGTAAATCACTTACCTACGTAACTTTGGGTCGAGATTTATACGATTTCCGAGTATTTAACACTCCTTTTTAAAGTACGATTCGTATCTTTATACCTTTCGGTTAATGTGGGCATAAATCGTACTAAATGATGCCTAAACATAAATGTCCGTGCAATAGTAACGAGTCCATCCACGTTTATGAAATAGCATAAAACATAGCACGTTTATGCAATATTATGGAATGAAATTTACTTTTAGTGTAAGTAAAATTAATGCGGTGCTGCTCTCTGGGCGTCGTAAGAAGATTTCATGGGAAAAGATTGTGAGCCATAAACTATGATTTTTCTCTATGAATATTACGGCGAGTGAGTGCCGAGGACGTCGCAGTTACGTGGGGCACATATATTAAATCTGCAATTCACTTTACATACATTGCAACCTGTTGCGGCTCTTTTTCAAAGAGAACTGATAAAATTCGATACTTAAATGTGTAGAAAAAAATTATGTGAATGTTTTTTATTTTTATTTTGTATTTTTAGGGTCAGATTACACAAAACGCGAAGCGATGCGATGCTTTTTCGTTAAGAGAATACGTCAAATGAATACGCGATGGAGTAAGTATTCTCTCAATCAAAAATGCTGCGTTGCTTCGTGTTTTGGTGTCAATTATTGACCTCAATTAAAAAAAAAACTGTGCCAATTGGACACTGTACTTCGTGTACTTTTAGACATTACCAAAGGATAGAGAACTCAATACTGGAGTAAAAGTTAGTTAGCTGACAAAGGCAATGGCTACATGCTCAGTCCAGTTCAGTCTGACGACAGAATTATCGTGTAACATTCACGGGCTAACGGACTGATGGCCGAATTGATGAAAATTAAGCTCTCTCTTGTACTTAGTACACAAGGGCGTTTTAAATCATTCATCATCCTGGACTGAACTGACGCCACACTGAGCGTGTAACCGCAGCTAACGACGTCAATTTCTGGGGAGTGCCAAAGTTCGCATACTCTTCGCTAGTCATACCATAATCTTTGTCCGAATCATCGTTTGTCAGTTTTTTTTTTCGCACTGAAACCTTAAATATTTCTGAAATTTTTAAATGGTCATCCTATAGAAAACTATAGGTTAGGTTAGGTTTATTTTATAAGAATTCTAAACAATCATGGGATTCAGAGAAAAAAGAGTTAAGTATGACAAACGACCATTCCGACAAACATTACATTCGGACTTTTAATTAGTAGGTATGCGAGCCGATATGGACCCCAATTGCTGGTCGATTTATTGAAAAAAAAACTACTCCTTTTTAAGAAGATAAAGCCACGAGCATGCGCTAATGGACAATAATATTTAACAACATCACTAACGCGTATTACCCGTATAACATACGACGTTAAATAATAATCATCCATTAAGCTTTACCTAACTCCGTAAGCCATCTTTTCTTCTCAGCTAAACCGCTAATCCCGTTCCATAATGTTTCCAATAAGTATATTCCATATTAGGACGGCGTTAGTTGAATTCTTCTCATGACCACGAACGGGGGGCACATCTGCATAAATACGTAAAGCGGTCACGTTCGGGTCTTCGTGCCTTTGACTTGTCCTGAGATGGCTTTGGACGAGTTACTGGAATCTAAGCGATCAAGTGGACTTGACTATGCGGCTAGGTTGAATTGGATAACATGTTTATTGACGAGCACTGATTGGTGATTATGATTATACTATTGTTGTGTGGATAAAGCTTAATATTTCGTCGATTTCATTTGTTTGGATTATTCGTGGTACAGTTCCTTCGGCAGTTCCTTTTAAGGAACGCTTGTAATTTCTTCGCCTTAGTACCTTCATAAGAGATGAAGAAAGTACTGCTATCATTCTTTCACTTTTGTTCCTTTGCAAGAACTGAAGGTGCTACTGCAACTTTTACTTCGCCTTTGTTCCTTTAAAGAGTTGAAGGAATTACAAAAAACTGGTTTTTGTCGCACCAGCTCCTTGAAATTACCAAAAGCAACTTATGCTAGATTTTAATCGATCCTTTTAATCCTTTACATCGAGCCAAATTCAAATAATTAATGCATATTGTAACAACATTAAAGTGCTATTATATTATAGCACTAGTTGATTCGGATAATTGAAGGAACTAGCACGAAAATCAGTTGTCGGTTGTGAATTACTTCAAAACGGCTGCAAATAACTTTATTTTGTAGTGCTTCTAATTGCCAGGAAAGGTTTTTTTGTTCGTCTCACAATCTCTATTAAAAAGAAATGGAACCGACTACAAAACCCTTGAAAATATTTTTTTAGGTAGGTACCTACTAGCTCGAAGTCAGTGCCTCAGCACGAGCCAGCAGGAGTGGAACAATAGTCATCTACCTCACCTACATACTACTTATGGGTTTCAATCCCAAGAAAAATATTTATTTTTTTGAAGTCGGTTTTACGTTTTTGTTAAAAAAAAAATCTTTATTTTTAACTTTTTAGTGATTTTTAGCCAAATTACATCTCACAACGATTCCATTAAGCCCAAACACGACTTAGTTACGTTGTTTTATAACAGAGGTCCGTTGCCTACCTTCTGGCTTCAGCATCAGATCAGTTCGAAAGAATCGTTAACTTAAAGCTTCTTCTTAGTCGTTATCTAGGTATATTATTCATGATCGTTTATAGACTAGCGAACATTACTTAGCTTTGACGAGTTCCATTGGTCATCTATGGTCTTCTTCATCAGGTCCAGGTTACCAAATGATACTTTAAGAATGTAAATGCTTATCTTAATGCTAAAAATGCCAAAATCATCATAGGTGTGCCTATGAAAATTGAGGTTTGCCCTCGATTTCCCTAGGATCCCATCATCAGATCGTGACTTGGTGACAATGGGACCACCTCAAAAGAATACTCTTTCGAATAAAAAAAGAATTTTGGAAATTGGTCCACAATTGACTGAGTAATCGGTGAACATACAAAAAAAATACAAACATTGGAACAAAAGAATCTCCTCCTTTTTTGAAGTCGGTTAAAAAGTGTTTGTCACAGAAAATTTAGTCTCAGTTTTGTTAGTAGTATTAAAGCATCTAGTTTACCATTTGATACTTACTTAACAGTTAAGTTGACATTCAAGTGGGCTAGCCTGACTAACGCGCAAGAAACGGACAGACGCTCATGTCACGGCGCCTTTATTTTCTATTTCCAAGGCGGCTGGCAGAAACACCACGGCTAATCGTCCACCCCTTGCCGTCCCGCCCAACTAGGGATGTAACAGAAGCAAAGGGGACACACTTATCGACAAATCACCCTTTTCTTCATTTAAATATTTATACTTCTTTCCTCAGTAACATCTTGTTAAGAATTTTGGTATATGCTTTTGTATTTTGTGCAAATATAGTTAGGTCAATGTCAAACTTCGTGCAAGGGCTACCTTTTGTTTTTCCATGAGATTACGACTTTGATACTGTCCGTCAGAATAGAACATTCAATAATGGTAGGCAGGCATGTCATTCAAAATTTAATGGATTACACTATGCTTTATTACCGCTTGTAAATAATTAATTCATGTTTAAAAACATGTTTAAGAAATGGTGTTACCAGAAAATAGTAAATTTAAGGAAGGACAAGCTTACGTTCGTATTATTTTTCAATAACCCTACTTATTATCATAAGCTGATAACAAATTACAACTATAAGTTGTTGTGTATCAAATAAAAAAAACCGGCCAAGAGCGTGTCGGACACGCCCGAAATAGGGTTCCGTAGCCATTACGAAAAAAATAAGTAATATTTTTCTAAGGATTTTGTATTTTATACGGAATCTTCCATAGTTTAGGTAAATTTTATACCTTAGGCTGCTATTTACTCTTAAACCACTAAAAATTCTCAAGCAAACTTAACCGTTATAGTTTTCCTTGAAAGTTTGATATACTTACTACCATATTAAATATAATGACCCGGATAACTCACGTCTTAAATCGAGTTTAGCTCGACATGTTTCGGGCTAATCCGTAGCCCTTCGTCTTCGGAGCAACGCGACTCAGCGGCTGCTTAAGACGTGACGTGACGTGTTTGGGCTGTTTTAAGACGTGAGTTATCCGGGTCATTATATTTAATATGAGTGAGTCTCACGGTAGTTTCATGTTCAAAATTACTTACTACCATCCTGAATTTTTTCAAATTTTTCCACCCACCGGTTTAGATTTTTAATGAAAATTTGCACTTTAAAGTTGAATATTTCGCAAAGAAATCACTGAATCGAAAAATCGTCTTAGCAAACACCTAATAAAGACCTATCCAACAATACCCCACACTATAGGGTTGGATGAGAAAAAAAATTACCCCCACTATATGTCTATGGGAGGTACCCTAAAAAATTTAATTGTACCATTTTGTCGGCATAGTTTACTTATATATTCGTGCAAAATTACAGCTTTCTAACATTGATAGTCCCTGAGCAAAGCCGCGGACGGACAGACAGACTGACTGACAGACAGACAGACAGACAGACATGGCGAAACTATAGGGTTCCGTTTTTGCCATTTTGGCTCCGGAACCCTAAAAACTGCACTTGTACTAAGTGTGATGTGAGTTATCGATACCGCCTACAAATCGTCAGTAAAATGATCCCAATATATGTACTTACATTAGACGTATTTGGATTATGGAAATCTTCAGAGGTGAGATATTATTGTAATCGAATTTAACCGCTTAATCTACATTTAGCCGGTCATCCCGAAATCATTTCATTCATAATACAATAATTTACGCCAAACTACAAATGATAGTGAAAACTCCTGTGTAAAGCAGCGATTCCATCAATAATGTCTGAGGATGTGTTCACATCCTCGCATAGCACATCTCTGGTGGAAACAGCTGAGCGGAGCGAGGCGAGGTAAATGAAGCGTTTCTATTTGTTAATGAAAAACATATTCCTCGCAACACATCCTCGCACATCTCTGGTGGAAACGCTGCTTAAAGATCATTTACTAACTGATTTCAAAAGTTAATTAGGTATTGTATAACCTATTGTTGTTTTAACTTATGGGTTGTTTCTTAAATTATAACCAAAAGTAGAATATATACACATTTATCTACAAAATTAAGTAACTAAAATATAACTACTTAATTCACGACTGCCGGTAAGGTTGGTTGTTTATTTTTGATGCTGAGTCGCATAATTTATGAAAGTCATAATGTAATGTTTGTCATAAACTATGACAAAAAATACGATATGATTTTCATATTATGATTTATATTATTTGTTAGTCTTTGTTTTCCCGGCGAAATCATTTTTTTTCCAGGATTTGTTGTATATTATCTATCTTATAGAACACTATAAGTTAGATTAATTTTGTTTTCTAACAATTAACAGATTTAGTGAAAAAAAGAGATAAATGACACATACTACATTTAAATTTCAACAATTCTGCCAGCCGATATGAACCCGTTAATTTTCGTTATAAAACTTGTATAAGCACCTACGTAGTCTAAAGTAAAATAAATAAAGGCAGTAAAGTAAATAAAGGCAGACTCCTGTTTCAACTTAATATCACATTACTCGTGAAAGGTTATATAAGCAGTTGACATTGTAAAAATAAATCATGGCAAACATCGACATATCGATTGTTTACATCGCCAACCCTAATTGTCTTGATGTGTCCCGAGGAGTAACGTGTTCTTTTAGTGGTTTGTCTAACGCTCTTGCTACCTGCTCCGTTTTCTCCTTACATATGCGTATTATGCAGCATTACACGAGCAAAATTGCGGTGTCTCGTCAATATGGGAATTACGCTTAGAGCCCTTTCGTCATGATAATGACTATTCAAGATAATTTATTGAATCAGGCGTCACTTTGCGGAGGTCCATATCAATGAACTGAAACAATTGCTTTGCTCACCCGCGACCTTATGATAACTACGTTTATGCAAGAAATGTGTGTTAATGTAGTTCCTCACCTCCACACTGTAAGAACACACAAATTACACAAACCCATCTATCACCACCACCTCACTACACTGACGTGTTTCGAACTTAACCAGAGCTTATTTTCAGAGCAACAAAACCATTCACCATGCTACGACATGTAAGACTGACAAAAAAGAATCATTTTGATTTGTCACCCTACAAGTATAAGTATTTAACTCAGTGTAAAAAAATGCTTTGCCTTACGGGACTACGAACAGAATATTTTTCATCTTTGTAAGATCGATAAGTTGATTTGTTATAACATAAATAGTTCAGTATAAATAGGTTAAAATAGAAAATAATTCAACTTTTACATGAGTAGGTAGTAGGTAGGTACCTATACTTTTTAGAATAAGTGAGTAACAAACATTTCGCTCGTTCTTTTCAATATTATTTTTACTCGGGAATCGAAGTAAAAAGTAAATTGCTTCAGTTATCCGTCACCCAAATTTCATAATAATTGGTTTAGACGTTGAGCTTTGAAAGCGAAACAACTTTCACATTAAAAGATAATACAAACTCTCACCGGCGGTTTTACTTGGACGGAATAAGTTGGTTCCGTTCGTTCCCTTGGGAAATGAGCGGGATAAAATGTATCCCATGTTTACCTTCCAGAATTAAGTAATTTCCATTCGTTGCTTTGTTTACTTTGAGTCAACATTTCCAATGAAAAAACTTAACAGGGGGTGTTCAATTTAAGTAAACCAATGACCTCTTGAAATATTTTGAAACAATTTGAAAACACCCTGTTTATCATGTCAGGTAATTACAATTCACATCACAAGTAGATCCTCAAATGTACACAAATAAAATAATGTATAATAGTAATTGAAACACTATAAAATGTCAGCCAAAAATAAAGTTATAGTATCAATTAGAAATAAATAAAAAAAGTATAATAATGATCAGGAAAAGAAATTAACTTACTTAAGAAATTACTACTATTTTTTATGGAAAACTATCCATTATCTGTCATGTGAAATTTGGGAAACCGATAATGTACCATATATTTCAGACGACTAGCAATCTAGGTACATACCAAATTTCGTTGATATTTTAGCGTGGAGGACACTAAACATACAATACCTATACTCACGCGCACACACTCACAAACTTTTGCATAAAAAAAAGATATTTAATACTCAAAAAATTAACGAAAATTAAAAATATTTTGTACTCAAATATCTAATTCCTGTCTTATTGTTTCTGCTATATCTTAGCCCATTTATATAGCTGTGAGAAAATGTCTCTCAATGGAAGTTTGAAATCAAAGCTTTGGTGACGGCAAAGTTGAAGTTGACCCACCGTCTCAGTGCCTCCGTTAAACGTGATAAATGGAACTTTAACTATTATTGATTGTTCACTCACTCATACATTTACTTAGTTCGTGGCGTACCCTTTCGTCGGTTGAGTATGTTACAACATATTGCTTCTTTGGTGTATTCTAGAATAGAACACTGGTTTTTTCCTTGGTTGTATTTTTAATCTCTAAACGCCACATTCAGGCCATCTTCAAATCTAAGGTGAGTGAGCATGTTCTATAGTCACCATAATTTAACAACTAATCTAATAATATTACTTATAGCAATCCTTTTTTTACTGCTCAACGACATCTGAGTTTTTCTTTGTCGAGCAATGTTTTTATTATTATTATTATGGGAGTGTTACATTATTTTTACGCTTTTCAGACTAATTTGAAAGGCAGGAGCTGTGATTTGTGTTATTTGCGATAGATGGCGCCACTATAAACTATGCAACCGATTAATATTTTCGGTTTGTTAGTCGTAGTTTAGTTGATGTGTCCTATCAATCTATCTATCTGTAAAGCCACAGGACTCCATCCAGCGATACAAAAATCTTAGCACCTAAGCTATCTAGATGGTCAAAAATATCTAAATAAGTTACGCACTTACATCTTTGACGGGTGGCGACTGTACCTACAGTATAGTAAAGTCATAACGCTCTTGAATATTGTTTTGTCTCTAATACACAAAGTTTCTATTGTAAAAAGAACTCGTGGTACCCTCGCATTGAGTATAGAATCGTGGCCATCTTATGATACACGAAAACAAACTAACATCAAGTACTTAGCAAAGACGCTCTGCGAGCCCGTCTCGCAGAAGTTTCGAGAACCCACAGAGCTGGATATCTTGATTTATGTTTGTCTGGGAAGCCCTCCGCTCATAAAGTGGCCGCACCTGGTTCCCGCAGCTAAATATTCATTTGTCAGACTCGAATGTAAGTTAAAAAGGATGGCTAATTTCTAAGATGGGCTTTGTTTCCACTTCATTTCGAGTTTCCAAAGCGTTAGTGATTTGTGTCCTCCCCGTATAGGTTGTGCATTATTATAATTAAACCGATACAGACGCCGCGTTTGGAATTGAGTCCAGCTAGCGCATTGTTGGTTCCGTTCATGAGTAAGTGAGAGCTAGTGCTATGGAACTGTTAACAAAAGGAGCTAAATTGCACAGTTATCTGCTCCAACTACGATAGAATAAAAATATTGGTGCTCCGTCACTCCATACTTTAAAATGGGGAATCACCGCTTTTCTAGAAGCGTATTGATTCAATTTTTTCTTGAAAATGTGACTGGTAGCTGGCGGTAGGTAAATATAGCGGCTGTAACTATAATTTTGGTAATGTTTTTTTAGAATCACAGATTAAAGGGACCAATTTTCTTAATAATATCAGAACATGCACTAGCGTGCTTGATAATAAAGAATCATTGATAGCACAATTGAAGTACTTCGTAATTTTCCTCCAATGTCATTTTATTCAACTACTAGCTGGGTGCAGTGACCCGAGGTGAATAATTAGCCTCAGACAGCAAACTGAGAAATGCTTTGCGATTTTGGGCCAGCTCTTATCAACCATAGACCCTGAGATCCGAAACATCTTTCTGGACCTCATCTCTCCAGTAGAACCTGGGACGACCAAATTGATCTATGTCCGCTCGATAATCCTGATTAATACACGATATTTTTTTAACGTCATTAAAATATAATCACGCCAACCTTTGTTAGCTAAGTACAAAGAGGACTGCGTAGGTTTTTGGAAACAAAATTATAATTCAAAATTAAATAAAGATTTATAAGCGCTTCACTGCGGTTTTTTTTACGTATAAGTGTTTAATAAGCGATTCACACACAAGAGCTGGCACGAATAGATAGAATGAGTGAATGAAAGTACCTGTGTGTTACCTATTTGAATACACTTCACATAAACATGAAAATGTCATACATCTATCATTTTCGTACAAAAATGACAAAGTGACATTACTTTCGTTCAAACCATTCATGCCAGCTCTTGTGAATCAACCTATACGTGCGCTGTAACGTAGTCTAAATTCAGTTTATAATCACATTCCAGTTATCTATAGGTACTAAGATTATTAAGAGGAAATTAACTCAAAAGCTACTGGACCGATTTAAAAAATTGTTTCACTATTAGAATGCTAAATTATTCCAAAGTGCCATAGGCTATATTTAGTAACAGAAAAAATAGGGTTCCGTACGAACAATAGATTATAGAACAAAAAAATGTTATACGATATTAAAGAATAAGTACATCAAGATCTACAAAAAACTTCGCGATACCATTATGTCCAACTATTGTAGTTATGTCACTATAACTACTTTTTTACATTTTAAAAGTTGACAGAAATGACGACTAAAATCAGACCATGTTATCCATACCTTTGTATTAATCCTTATCCAAATAAATAATTTTATATTTAAGACTGTTTCAATACCTGTAGATTAATTGTGAATTATTCAAATCGGACATTCCATTCAAAAGATATTACGAAATTAAAAATATCAATCTAACCAAAAAATAAATTTACGTGCGTGTCGGGTGTAGTTTTTGGAAAATTGAGCTGAAAAATGTGTGTGAAGTGCCCTTGATTAGAGACCTTTTTAGAGTTCTGTGCCCAAACGGTAATAAAAACGGGACCATATTACTAAGACTCCACTGTCCGTCTGTCTGTCTGTCACTAGGCAGTATCTCATGAATTGTGATAGCTAGACAGTTGAAACTTTGACAGATGGTGTATTTCTATTGCCGCTATAACAACAAATACTAAAAGCAGAAAAAAAATGTTTAAGGGGAGCTCCCATACAGCAAACGTGTTTTTTTTTGCCGTTTTATGCTAATGTCTAATGTTGTATAGGTACGGAACCCTTCGTACGAGAGTCCGACTCGCATTTGGCCGTTTTTTTTTTACTTTGCCCGTGCGAAGCTGGGGCGGGTCGCTAGTACTTAGTATAATTTCACAACCGCGAATCCATTACAGAAACCTCACCAGAAATCCATTATCAGAAATCCTTCATCAACATCAGACCTACGCGTCTGTTCCAGACGAATTTTGGCGTTTTGGCTGTGCACAACGTCTTTGGTAGACAGGGTTACATAAAAAAGAGAAATCACCAAGAAACGCAGAAATCAACAACCAAAAAAAAAAGAAAGAGCAAAAGAATGGTGGTTGATGGCAGAGATTTACTTGCTCATCAAAGTACCCATTATTTCCTACATATTTTTTCCGTTAGACTGTATGCTGTACATCAATATACAGCACATTACGTATGCTGTACATTTTATCAATGCCAAATTGGCTATAAGGTATTCAAATGGAAGAGAATGCAAAGATTAAGTATAAGGCGCTTCTTTGGACCACTTTTATAATGTTACAGCTGCATAATCGTCTTGCTGCTTGTTACCTAAAGACTCGGCTGTGCCTTCTGTAATCCGAGGTATTGTACGAAGGATAGAGTGATTTGAGCCGTTTGTAAACGTAATTGGTTTCCAGTACCTTTAAAGGTTTCAATGAGACACAATGACGTTGTTGAAAATTCTGAAAATACTTATACAGAATCACATATTAAATGTGAGTCAAAAAATTAAGTTTCAAGTTCAGTTAATGTTGTAGAATATAATGCATTATCAGTTAACTTAATTATTGAATTAGTCTAATTAAATTTACAAGATTTTATTTTAGAAAAAATATTGTATCTGGTTGCAGTATTTACTTTAGACACGAAGAATCATGAACCGCATGCAGTTTTAATTAAATTCTGTTGTCTTTTCAAACGCGTGGATTGGTTTTTAATTTTTTGACGTATTTTTGTGCGATTGTTTATTAAAAAGTATTCGATGTGGTATCTGTTGTTTTATATCAATGAACAATATTGCTATCCGTGAAACCGTACTTTGTTACTGACATGATACATAAAAAATAATTTGTAGCCTTTCCAGTAGAGACATGTCAAAAATAATAGATATTTTTTATGCGCGTATATACGCAGTATACTGGAGGAGAATGAAAAGATGTTGGACTGAAAAAAAAAATAATGAAAAGGTATTGAGATTGGTTGGGGAGAAAAGAAAGCTACTTTTTAAAAACAGTTCGAATCATGAAAATATGTCGAGACACACCCATTGGAACGATAGTTTGTTTTTTATATTTTAGAGGAGAAAAATGAAAAGAGGAGAAGAAGTAGAAAACTAAAATAAAATTAAATTATTTCGCATTATTCGCAGTAGTTCCTTTGGCAGTACGAAAAAGGAGAATTATTAATTAGTATGAAAGGAATAAGGAACTAAAGGAACTGCGAATACTCCACTATTTTAATCAAATAAAAGTCAACAATGGAGTAAAAAAAATCAAAAAGCTAATTGCTTCACCGATAATAGTGCAATTCTTAAATTATTATAAAAATAATGACGACGCCTGGTCAACTTTTGGCTCATTCAAAGATAGAGTATAAGCTTGACGACCCAAAGAAACCTTAATGTATGTTTCTTGTTATACCTAGTCTTGGTGTTATGTAATAAAGCATAGCAAATATAAATGACGGAGTTCTGAGGTACCTAACAAACATAAAAAGACCACTGAATTGATAACCTCCTCCTTTTTTTGAGGTCGGTTAAAAAAGCAGATTCACCAAAAAAGCTTGTATTAAAAATTAATTATAATCAATCTACGAACCGCTTCTTCGTATATTATTTACCAATATATATCAGATATCACAATCTTTTCAACTGAAAAGGCTTTTTAATATTCTGACTTTGTTCCCTGCCATTCCTCTTGATAATATTAAATACTTACATAAAGTGAATAGGGAATGATTTTTTACATAGACAGATAATAATGGAAAAATGATCATAATAAGCTGCCTCCCAAAGTACTTATTGTTAGATGTATAGAGTGCCGCACAATAGGTATACAGCATTGAAAACATTTTCTTTTCATTCAGACGGGCGATCGTTAAAAATATTCGGTAAGTAGGTATTTTTGTCTTTTCAAACATAGGGCACTGAATTAGTTGAATGTTCTTAGCATAGCGGCTTTTTCTTGGAGGTAGGCTTTATTATCCTAAAAACAAAAAAAAATGTTCATTAATACCACCATACATCATACAGCAAATACATTACGCGCGCTAGTGCATTATTGCGTACTAAATGCATTGTTTATAATGAAAAATTAAAACCATTTATTTTAAATAGCAAATCGAGTCTAGGTTAAATATATGACCTTATTTATTTCAATACGAGTATTTTTGCGACATTGCAGACGAAAACAACATCGACTGTAAATCTTAAAGATACAGTCAATCGCACCCATCTGTAGATCAATACCCCTACGTAGTTTGCGAATAGGATATCTACCGAAGTAAACTAAAGAACAATTTGCGTGGTTGTACTAAATGGAAGAGTTTGCATACGTCGCAACAGGTAGCCGATTTGTCCCACAGGGGTGTCCGCGATGTCGCACTAATGGAAAAAAATGTGACATTAAGCCTAGCGCATTTTTAAGCTGCGACAAACGAGAATGAATTATTTCATTGATAAATGCCTTTGGATTTGAGGCAATCGGTTTAAACTGGCACTATGGTGCTTTTTGTTTGGAACGAATTGATCAAACGTAAACGTGTGGTATCCCACAGTCTAAAGACTTAAGACTTGCTCTAACTTTGTTATTTTTGATAAGAAGTTTACAATTTAGTTTTTGTATGAATTGCTTTAGAATGAGCACACTTGTATTTGTCGTGAAAAACTGGTCATCATCCCAGCCTATATACGTCCCACTGCTGGGCACAGGCCTCCTCTCAGAACAAGAGGGCTTGGGCCATAGTTCCCACGCGGGCCCAGTGCGGATTGGGAACTTCACACACACCATTGAATTGCTTCGCAGGTTTGTGCAGGTTTCCTCACGATGTTTTCCTTCACCGCATAGCTCGTGGTAAATTTCAAATGTAATTCCGCACATGAATTTCGAAAAACTCAGAGGTACGAGCCGGGGTTTGAACCCACGACCCTCTGCTTGAGAGGCGATAGGTCAAACCACTAGGCCACCACGGCTTGTAACATAGATACCACAGAAATAGCGATACGACAAGATATTACGAGTACTGACGAAAATGGTGTCGCTTTGCTTGCGTCGCTTCACTTGCGTCGCTTTTTGTGGTAGCGGTGGAGTAAAGTAAAAACATTAAGGATCACTAGCTGTGGCCCGCAACTCTGTCTATGAAGAATTCGTTTACAGCTATCTCGCGGGAACTGTGCCATTTCCCGGGATAAAAAATATCCTACGTAAGAACGTGGTAAGACCCAGGGTAATTACATATCAAAGCTAAATCGAATAAGCTTGAGGTGATAACACAGATCCTCATTTATAATATTAGTAAGGATATCAATTGTTTATTTAGATTTGATTTGAAGATTGTAATTATTGTCATGGATATCTGAAATCTCTCAGAATATTGCTTGCATTATCACTGTAGCCTTAAATAGCGTAATCTCCATTATACCAGTGCCATCCACGAAGATGCATGATTTTGTCAAAATTAGCCATTAATGACATTGTAATAAGAACCACGGCACGCGTCTTCGTGAATGAATCTACCTATAATCGGCTTACCAACCCTCTAATTACTTATCATACGCGTCGCCCATTACGCCTTTGTATGTACCAAGTACATGATGAGAACTGTAATCAATTGGATGGACAATAGGTATCTCAGGTACATAGGTATAGGTATTTATTGCATGAAAGCCATTCAGTGAAGGACAATGACGTCATATGTGACGATCCGACCCATTAGACAATCAAGTCGGTCTTGCATGGCGACGAGAGAATGCATTTTGGTGCTGTAGCATTCGTGAATAAACGAACACGCTTGGGTTAGTTTGTAGTGTAAGACTAGAACTGGTTTCGGACGAAACTGAAACTTAATTTGAGGACGATTCTAGATTTTTGAATTTACGTTCATTTTAGTTTTTGTAAATTTGTGTTTATGTTGAGAGAAATAGCTATTGGATAAGATAAACAGTACATTAACTCTTAACAAAGGAATATTCTATTTAATGTGAAATAACATACACATGAATGAAAACAAAATTAATGAATGGAGGACATGGGGGGAGGTCTTTGCCCAGCAATGGGACATCAATAATAATAAATAGGTAGGTAGGTAGGACGCCCACTGTTGGATATAGGCAACCCGTTCGGTTGAAAGAAGCCTGCGTCCATCGTAAGCCAGCAGGTGGCCGTTGGGGCTGAAAATCTCTCGAATGGAGACTGAAGATTGGCAAACGCAGCGTAGGACGTCACCAAGATGGACGGATGGCCTGGTTAAATAACAAAGTAGGCACGACAAATTAACGGATGTGCTGAAATCGGAGCCACTGCACGACGTCGGTTGCTCTCGAATGCCGGACGCAAGATCACGAACCTAGTTTCGGCGTCTCTACCAGTTTCGGTAGATTTTCTGCCCAAGCCGAAACTCCAATTGAACACCGAAAGTTCAATCAAACACTATTCTATTGAAGTAGTGAACATCAGTGCTTGAATATTCCTATTCCCAATTTCCCAGTTGCATGTTCATCCCAGTTATTTTGGTAGCCATGGCATGCAGAATTTCAGTCAAATAAAAGCAGAAAGAATTTTTTTTTGTAAAAAAAATGACAGTGACATAACAATTTTTGATTTCTGCTTGTGAGTATAAGAGAATCGTTGAATAAACTTTGCCTTCAACAAAAATTGCACAGACCAATAAAAATAACACATTTTTCTTATTGTCTTCGATCAAATGTTCGTTATGTTAATCGCTTTGGAAATTTCACGTTAGACGGTACCTAAATTGTACGTAGATGACTGTTTATAGGCTGAAGGGTGCTTCGGATCGCTTTGGAATGCCTATCGTCTGCTTCAATACCACTGCAGACAATTAGTTTACACGTAGTCAATTGTTGGTAACACTTCCTTTTTGGAGCAGTTAGGAGGGTCAATAATGTAGACACCATATTTCTGTAAAACAATACAAGATGGTGGTAGAAAGAGATGCATCCGATACAAGCTTATAATGGAGATTATTATATACGTACATGTTATGTTATGTCATTGAGGGACCGCGTTTTTTCATGATGACTTTCGGACGCAGGCCTGCAGTTTGTGAAATTAGGTATATGTATGAATATGAAATACGTCATCTTAAGTCAGATGGACTATTTATAACAATAATCAAAGAACACACATAATAATCCAGACGGCGCAAAATACCACAGCTGTGCGTAAATAACCAACTCAATGAAGATTTACTTTAACAAGTATAGAACTCGACAGACTTTCGACCTCGAAGTTACATTCAGGTCCTTAATACAATCGGAGCTCGATTTATTGACCCAGAGCCTGTCTGAACCGCAGTCAATACACATAATATGTTTCAGGCGCCGATAGGGTCTGATTCCTTTATAAATTGTATATAAGAAGATAAATATCTTACAGAATACTTTTCAGGGCGCCGTACCAGAAGGGTAATAAGGAAAGGGAACAGAATCATTTTAATGTCCCGTTTGTCCATCGGTCTGTCTGTCACAAAGTTATATTTAAAAAATCGTAATAAATAAACAGCTACATACATACGTATTTTTTATTCCCCTTATGACAGCGAATAAATAATGCAAATAAAATTAAATATTAAGAGAGTCCTATAGAACCAATATAAAATGACAATGATCCAACACTATTTACAACATTATATTTTGATTATTATAGAAGCAGGGCTCTGCTAATATTGTTCTTTTTTAATCCTGACTCGATACAATCTTTGTTTGCTAGCTTCAGGCCTTTAATTTATTTAAAACTAAATTTTCTTCTTGGTCGTGTAAAATATAATCATTATGTTGTAGTTCTACAAACTTTCTTGATTATTTGACAGTTCAAAACTCACAAGTACCTATGCAACGTGTTTGTAAAATAGGACAACCCCCTTATTTCCCCGTAAGGGAATAGCCGAACTGTTTATTTTATATCTAAATAATGATGAATAAATGATAAAGCAGTAAAACTAGAATTTTATCACCACCTCAAAAAAGGTAGAAGTCTCTACAGCCTCATTTGAGTTGCGGGAGAGCGCACGGAAATGTGTATCGTCATCTAATGTATTTGGCCACCTTTTGCCCAGTTGTAATACTCAAATACTCGCACTTTTGTCGGAGAATAGCTTTGTGTATTTTTGTATTGTCACGAAATGTTTTTTGAATTGCCCATCAAGTGGTTCTCTATAGTTTGCCCAAATTTTGTATGGCATAATGCATCATTTTCCATAATTACTTTAATTTGACATAAATTAGTTTATTTCTGAAACAGTAAATATTTATTCAGAATTGATATCAAACACACATGCACACATTCGTTATCATATATAAGGTGCTAACAAATTAGGTACCATTATTTTTATAGCTGATAGTACTCGTCTCTAGTAGTAGACTTAAGTATAAAATATTTAAATGTTTATGATACTTTTTGGAGATAATTAGAGAATCAAATTTGGTGCGTCAAAACATCCTGTTAATAAGATAATTAATAGCAATTAAAACTTCTTTGAAAGTCTTGACGGTTACGAGTAACTGACCACTTCACTTAGAAAAATAAATGTCCACACACACATAGATCCATGTCACATAGGATCCATGTCCATGTTTGTCACATACGTCCATGGTCACATAATGCTTACCATATGCTTACTAATAGTTTTCCGCCAATCGTTGACGTTTATGACTAACGACAGGTTCACTTGACAGAAAGTATTAAATATCTTATTTATTCCTCTTAATGGCGGCCATAAGGCTTGGGCCAATGTCAGTTAAATTAAAGATAAATATCTTCTTCTTATGCATGTTGTACGGTGACTGTAGTTTTTGCAACTTGATAGCAAAATTCCAGAAACCACGCGGAGACCACTTGCGCATTAAAAAATGTCAGACACGAGAGCAATATAGAATTTTGTGATCACTGTTCACTGTTAAGGTTAATCGTCGCATAAAACACTATCAAAATTATACTTCAACTAGCCAAAGAAGCAGAAATACCAAAATTATATATCGTCTACATCCACCATGTTCGAATGCTACAAATCGAATCTATTAAATATCTTGTCACTCAAATTTTATTTATTTAGTTCAGGAAATTAAAACAAAAATATCGTATAAAAAGTTTTCTTAATTTATATTTACAGTTTATTGTTTTGATCAGCATCTCTTAAAATATTGGTACTTAATTTGTTAGCACCTTAGAGATCGTGCTTCATTACAAATAATTAAAAAGTTAGTAATTGTCTCTAGAACATTATATGGACCACGAATGTACATAGCATATGTGTGGTGTTCACTAAAGAGTCTTAATATTGTATTGTAGATAATTCCCGTAGCATTGTTTTGGCAGCAACCCTACACTCACAATACTATATTCGGACTACCAAGTAACATAATATACAGCGCAAAAATAAAACTGTGATCTACCTGAGAGAGCGCCTACAAACAATGTTAGCGAAAATTCAATCTCGCAAAATAGAAAATACTTTTACGGTCAATGAATATGAAAGTGTGGATATGGCTGCGGTATTATGGGGTTATGACTTTTATCTTAACACTAAAATTTAGTGCTGCCTCTCGTTCCTCGACTACTCTATATGCTAAATTTCGAGTAGTTTTATGGCAAGATCTTGATTTTATTTCACAATAACGGAATTTTATAAAAAAGGTAATTATTTCGAATAGTACCTAACTAACACTTATTTTTTTACGGATAAATTTTTAGACGCGGTTTTGCCTCCATGGAATAATAAAATATAACATAGCTCTGTATCCCGCGGGAGTTTAAAAAAAAGGCCTTCTTCGTACACTAGCTTACTGATAAAATAAACTGAAGAGATGAAAGCGTTGGCAGCTAGTCAGGGTTTTTTTGTTTATCGCGATAAGCGTTATAATAAAGTTTAGTTTCCATTTGTCTATAACACTGGAATGAAAACCAATGTGTGGACAAAAGTATACTACAGATCCATTTCGTAATGATATTTTTCGTCATTCGATAAACTTTAACATTTTATTTATTATTTATTTATTACTTTATTGTAGACAATTAATATTACTAGTTAATATTATTTCCCGCTCTCTCTAGAAAAATTTAACTAAAACTGGTAGTCGTGGCATACGATATCAAAATTTGAAACGTTCATCATATCTTCATGTTTTTTAGATATAAAAAAAAAATCATGCTTTACTCGTTTTGTCAACAATAAAGATTTATTTGAATAAATAAAAAGAAACAACCCACACATACCCACACATTATCTATTGTGTGTAACAATAAAACTCTTTATAGCATATTTGTTACTTTTGAGTTACTTATAACAAAATTTCCCAAGTTCGTCCTTCTACTTCCGTTTCCAATGACTAACGCATGATTACCTACCCAGAAACGTGGGCCAAAAAAATGAATAGGTACCGTGTTTAATTAGAGATCCTGTGTTCGAGATGTTCAATCCGAGTATTAGGCTCTATTGTTGCGTGGTTCTTTCAAGGAAATTTAAATCGATTCCCTTGCGTTTTCTTCGTTGGGAAACCAATCCCGGCTCACAATACGGCCGCATACAATAGCAGCTATAGAACCACGATGACGGGAATCGCGACGATGCTCAGGCTCTTACTCCAAGGATTATGCTATTTAAGCACGTGCAGTGAACATTCGATATATTTTTGAGCTTCGCTGTTGGAAGATAATCCAATAACACTGATTAAAGTGTTAACAGGAGTGGAGATAGGAAGTTTTTGATTTAATGCTGAACGGGCTACATTGCAAGATACACATTGTAGACTATCGAAGCGTCATGATAATATGGATTTTGATTTATTTTTAAGGTTCTGTCCTTTATTATCGTAGAACATTTTTTTGTTATATCATCAATAGTTTCCGCAGCGCATGCGATGAAAGATATTTTATGGCAACTTTTTATACACTTTGAGTTATATTATTGAAGTTTTAAATTACAATACAAATTTAAGTTGTGTGTGTGTGTGTGTGTGTGTGTGTGTGTGTGTGTTTTGGGTTGTGTTTTTCAAAAGGAAAAACATATAACCTTTACAAGATCACTTTGTTGACAGTTATCTACTCGTATCTGTCTGTTCAGTTCAGTGAGAGAGAGAGGGGAGAGCAGAGAGGGGTTTAGAAAAGAGTAGAAAAATCAAATTTCTAAGTCAACGCAATAAAAAAATATAGTACATTGTGTCTTAAGGGCGGTAAATAAGGAATTACGAACGAGAGTCTATTAGAAGCCCGAAGTCGAAGACTGAGGGCTTTAATGAGTCGATGTTCGTTATTCTAGTACCGCCCGTGCGACATACAATGTTTTTCATCACATTTGCGAGTAAAATTTTATATTTGTTTAAGAAAAAATTTAATTGTTCCAAATATTGGCGATACCTTAGGCTGTGCTCTTGGCAGGGTCGCCCTCGACCTCCCTCGGCATGCGCCGCAACGTGCGTGTGCATGTGGACCATGTAGTAGTCCTGCTGCAGGAGCGCGCGCACGCGCAAATCGAAACTAGTGTTGAATTTTATAGCACAAGAGTGTATGTATTATTGTTACGATAATAAACACTAGTCATAGTTCCAATGATATTTATAGTTTTTGACAAAGTCTATCGTTAATCTTTAGTGTGTATTTAAATTAAATGTTTGAAATAATTGTTAATGTTACAAAAAAACTTGCTGTCTTACATGGCATTTCAGCATGCTCAGAACAAATATTATTTTACCATACGAAGATACATCTTAAAGTTTCCACGATATTAACACATCCCCTTCTCTCAGCCTGGAACTTTCCGTTCTGCCGATACCATTCTAGCAATGTGTTCCATTTTGCCAGTTCGCAACTCCACTACAGACTTAATTATCGCACTGATCAAAACCCGATCATGTCAAAATGTCAGTTGATTAGGCAGAATTACATTCTATCGATAACACGGGGAATTTAGTTAACCAAATCTAAGTCCAATTAATGGAATGCCATTATCACCCGTTGTAAAGTGTCACGCTAAGCTTCCTTATCAAACGTTTTAGTTGTCTTTGAAACAGAAGCACCTAAGTATTTTAAATTAATTTCGCCGAGTTTTCGTCACGGATCATTTCCGCCGAGCCCCCGGCTCCATTGTGCCTCTAATGACGTTACGACTGACAGACCGACGGATTGGATAAGATTTACGTTATACAGAAAATTATCTTCTAATTTCCAAGGTGAATTGCAAAAGACATGATCCCGAGTAAGAAGCTTTAAGTCCAATTACTTTTTTTTTAGCAAATTGACGTATTAAAAAAACCATCGTTGACTGAAAAATAACACTCAATAACAACGCGTAAAGGATCACTCATAAAATATTTTCAGGATTTTAAGTATGAAACACAAAGAACAACAAAATCAATCGTAATAAATCAATTTCAATGTAACTTCGTACTTTGTAATACACAATAAATAAAGAAAATATCAGTATTCCCGCGTGAAATGCTTTTCGTAATCCATGAACTTTTAAAACATTCCCAAATAAGTAAGTAAGGAGTTCAAACGGAGCGAAGCGAGTAGACTCGCCGAGCGTGAAGCCGTGACTGAGCACGGCCATATAGCACTGGAAGTTACTTAGAGCGCACTTTGGTACCACATTCAGAACAGTCAGGAGTGGCTGCCGAGCAGGCTCAAACAAACACTTGTCGCAAATATTCTGCTTTAACAAGCTATGAGTTTTCGGCGTTTGCTTTTCAGACAATGGGGACAATTGTTTTTCTAGTGTCAGAAGACAGTAGTTTTTTTTTAATCTGGCCGTTTAGTTCGGTAGTATCAGCCAGTGTCCTAGAGTCGATGCCTGCGGCTGAAAATTTCGATAACATGTTTACTTTGCAGGTTTAGTTTAGTTCAAATTCAGTTTTAATTTCTTTGTTATATGTTAGTTAGCTAGTTATATAAATAAATATTTGGACATATTTCAATTCAACTCTGTAAGATTTTATATTTCACTCGTGAACAATAAACTTTTAATCAAGCTCCTCCTCTATCTCGACCTACCTACTGGATTTGCAAACACTATTAGGTAGTTCACAGATGATGTGAACCTCCACAAAGTAAGGTCTTAATCAATGAACTACAACCCAACGAAAGCCTAGCCTAAGAGGCTTGCTGCTGATAGTTCCATTGATACTATGTTGATGATAGTGCTAATTTCGAAATTTAATGTTTACTGGATAAAATTTAGCACAAATTTATTTATAATCTGGACTAACACACAGGATAATTATCCTGTAAAATCACTTTATATGATCTTATAACTTGGCAGTGGTTAGTTAACTTGACTATGAAGTTTGAAGTCCCGGGTTCGATCTCCGGTCGAGACAGAGAGACGATATGGAAAAACGTATGTTTACTCTCAAGTTTTGGGTATTTAATATATATTAAAACATGTTTACCCGTTATTTAGTTCCATAACACAAGCTTTGCTTACTTTGGGATTAGGTCAATTGGTGCCCTGTTACTTTTTAAACCATGTTCTTGAAATTTGTCACTTCCAGTGTTCTTACCCCAAGGCTATAAGTTACAACAAATCAAACCGTAAAAACTTTGCCGAAGATTCTCGATAAAGCGGTGGAGTCGAGTAACTTTCCGACGATGTACTTATTTGTACGTAATTTGTATGGGAATCGCGACATTGTTCCATGCTATTGGACATGCCGAAGTCGCAAGTGGTTGCACTATGCTTTAACGTGACTGCTGGACAATGGGTGCGTATTTCGTCGCATGACTTTTTGAAGTCGTAATGTGTTTGTCATATTTTTGCCTTAATTGTTCAGAATTTATAAAAAACTAACCTTACCTAACCTTTAAAGTTCTCTACAGACAGACCGTTTAAAAAAGTCTGAAAATTATTGTTTGTCATAATTTATGACAAACAATACATTATGATATTATATAACACTATGACTATGACTTTCAACCATTATGAGTGCCGATATGGACCCCAGCACAATATTAAAAAAGTAAGATTTTATTTAAGTAAATAGAAGTTTCTCAGTTAATAATGTAAATTTTTGGATGCCGAAATATTTCACTCTAGAAAAGAAAGATATATTATATTATTCACATCATTTATTTAATTACCAGCGCTCTGCCTTTAGAACCATAGACATATTAAATGGAGTGAATTTAGCGAGTAATATTAATGAAGACCGTTTTCTAAAATCGAAATTTAAATTTCACTACGAGACCTAAGTGCCCACCATCACCAGGTTAACGGGAGTAACTCCGTACGGAGTTCGTTTAACTCGCAATGATAAGTTGCATAATAATATTAAAATATGTGCTTCTTCCACTTATTATGAAGTTGTAAGGCTTTTTACTACGCTCCACTCAGTCTGTTACCTTTCGTTTCTGCTCATTACGCGTACGATTTTTAGTGGAAGGTGGTATGGTGTGTAAATATAATAGGCAATTTTCGGCATTGATATAAGATATAAACAATGTAATATTATTTTTTGTATTTTTTTCTTTACTTGTAAATATATTTTTATTTTATTGTAATTATATTATTATGAAACTTTCTGGTTTCATTCTTCTGGCAATGGTCTTTGGTAGTTTAAAAAATGACGTGTAAAAGTGCCCATTGTGGTATTTACTGAATAAATCATTTGAATTTTGAATTTGAATTTGAATATGAATATGAATTTGAATTTGAATTTGAATTTGAATTTTTTGAATTTGAATTTGAATTTGAATTTGAATATAATAGGCAATTTTCGGCATTGACATCTATACAATACAATACAAATATTCTTTATAAAATATTCTCTATTCTTTATAATTATTCTTTCTCTTTCTATGTACCTTATGTACAGTCGAGTTCATAAACTTGTGAGCAAATTTTTGATCAAAAATATTTGAACACGCTTCTATGCTATTGTCAATAGAGTCGTGTTCAGGTATTTTTGGTCAAATTTTTGCTCACAAGTTTATGAACTCGACTATACATAGATGTCGATGATTTTCGGGGTGTGTAAGAGTAGCTTTACCAAAAAATTTTTTAAATAGTGCAGTGCACTGACCTGGTCCGGAGTTTGGCCGATGATGATGAAATGTCTTGCGGAATATTTTGACTGTAAATAGTAGTTTTTTTTTATTTTCCTTTGGGGTGGATGAAAGGCAGTCAATTGTCTGACACTAATGACTCGACACTTTGTTTCTCTTACCAGAGAGCACACATACAACCGAAAGAGGTTTTAGTGCGCAAACAGAACTTTATAACAACTGTTCGCGTGACGACCAACTGAAGTTATTTACAAAGATGATTCGTAATAAACAAAGCTTCCTCAGTCTGCAACCTGTGACAATTTTCGAATGCTCTAATATGTCGCCTTTTCGCATAATATTTTGACGAGGCATCATTTATTTAATTTCCAACGCTGCCATGCAGCAGGGCTACTACGAAACTTGAAACTCGAAGATCGTGTCGTGCGGTCCCTCAGACACTTGTACTATTTAATACAAGAGTGAGAGGGACCGTACAACACGAACTTCGAGTTTCGAGTTTCGTAGTAGCCCTGCAGGGCCGCGGACATATTAAACGGAGTGAATTACGAGTCGTGCGTACGTGGTACCCGTTTATAATTCATTCGCCGTGATGTCTTACGAATTTGTATTTTCCAGTACCAGTATCGATCCCTCATCCGGCAGAACATGACGAGCACTTGAATTTGTTATATCGTGTCGGGAATTACAACAGTTGGTAAAGTTTTTGGGGCAATAAAAAATAAGGTGGGTTTTTGGTGAGAGATTTGGATAATGTGCTATTTATTTATTACAAGGAGAGCAAACAGAAGCAAATGTATACAATATTTACCTAGGTACTTATAAATTAAATACAAACTTAAGTACATGCACATACTCCCTAATAGGGAATATTACTGCAATTTTCTGCCGTCAGAGTGCAGATCTAGCACAAAACCATAAACAGTTTTTGGAGTATCTTAAATGCCCGTAGGATGCTTTGTAATATCATAATAAATTATTATTTCAATATTTTTTTTGGAAATATCGTTAATATCGATGTAAATAATTATCATGTTATTTTGTTACTAATAATAAATATGTCATGTTTTCTATAAGTATTAATACTCTTTGCTCATGATCTGTCATGGCGACAAAATATAAAGAGAACTGATCAATAAGAGTACCGGTCGCCATATTCAGGGAATGTTATTACCCTGTTAAGAAGAAGAAGAGACCTGACGTTGTCATGGGGTTTTACGCTAGTGTCGCCCCCTGCGCAGAGCTTTGCGTAATATTCCCTATTAACTGTCACTGTTATTTTTTTTAATTTAATTGTTTTATTTTAAATAGTGAGCTATGACGTACGTAACATAGATTTGATAGGTACGTAAGATGTGCCTACAAATCATTATGTAATGCAACTGTTTAAATAAACTTCCACTAAAATATGTGGTTGAAATGACTTATTTAGATTTACACTATACATATTAAAATTTCATAGATTTTGTTTTTGAACTTTCGTTTTGTCATACCAGACATATCCACTAATGTTTTTTTCTTTGTAATAACCTTTTTTTTTTATTAAATCGAGAGATGTAATACGCGTTGCGGAAACGTACTTTAAAATGAATTCAAAATATTTTCAATAGTACTACTGGTATTATTGCCTAGGCCTGGCAGTAGACAATATAATTGCTTAGCATTAGTCGAGTGGTTTAAATGGCTAAATTTGAGAGTTTCGCCATTTTTGAGAAAATGTTTTATAGGAGTCACAAAATGACTTGTGATAACTTCTCCTAGCGAGACTACCAAGTTATTTCATTACAGTGGTCCGACTGACTTAAAATTTAATACTTGTTTTGAGCTCCGATAACAATAAAAGTAATATTCTAGTAAACGTCAACGAGGAGAATATAGTAATAGCCATTGATAAAAAAAAAAAAAACGCTTTTTGGTACAACATTAAGCATATTTTTTTTATTACTTATAATTATTTTATACTTAGATGCTCTTAAAAACGTGTTTGTGTAATCAAACGGAACTAAATCAAAGCATGCAGACGTAATAAAAGGCTGCTGGTAGCTGAGCAATCTGGCTCAAAATGAGGAGCCCGTAAAGCAGAACAAAAGACGAGGTAGGTAAGTAATAAAATTTGTAAACGACGGCATGATACGCCCGCTTAACCCCGACTGCGTTCTTTGGCGACGAATATAATGAATACGGAGAATCGCTCCGACTGTCTGCGGTTATACAAAAACTTTACACGCCTTAATTCGCTTAGTTGTTCGGAGATGTGTTTACGAAATTGTATTTGCACGAGTTAAAATTAATTACGTTGCTGCAAACACGCAAGAATCCTGCGTCTGTGCATCGCATGTTTGATGTTATTGATGTAACTATTAGAAATTACCAATTTGTTAGAATAGTATTTTTAGTACAAGCTTTTCTTCTGATTTTACGAGCATTGTCATTCAAATTACATATACGAACTATGTTTTAAGTTGATGTCATAAAGCGTTGAGGAATTCCGTTCTACAGAGAAGATCCTGGCCAGAATACCATGATATTACTGCCAGATAATTTTATTATCACAGTAACAACTATACAGAGACATAATTTGACGACCAGATGGCCTAGTGGTTAGAAAACCTGACTACGAGGCTTGAGGTCCCGGGTTCGATTCCCGTGTCGTGGCAGATATTTGTATGAAAAATCTGAATGTTTGTTCTCGGGTCTTGGGTGTTTTCTATGTTTTTAAGTATGTTTCTATATCTATTAAATTATATTTATCCGTTGCTTAGTACTCATAATACAAGCCTTGCTAAGCTTACTTTGGGACTAGGTCAATTGGTATGAATTGTCCCGTGATATTTATTTTATTTATTTATAATGTATTCACAAACTTTCGCATTTATAATATTAGTAGAATTAACAGCGATGTTAAGTTTAATTTTTACACACAATGTATAAAATATAACTGGACTGCACTCCAACTTGTTGGCACCAAGTGAAAATCAGTAAGTGTACCGTAGCGAAGCTACGATCGTTGGCTCGTAGCAAAGCGTAGAGGCCGGCGTAGAGCCTCTTTTGGCCGTCAGCCAGTTACCTGTTGTTTCTTTAAGGCAGAACCTAACTGTTGCGTGTGTCATTGTTCATACACGAGGGTTCTAAGTGTTTTGTTCACGTTTAGTGTTTCGTGGGACTTTTTAGTCGCCAACTTTGGATGTGCTACGAGTATTATTTTATCTTATCTTAGTTTAGAGTTATATTATGATAAATGACTTTTGTTAAGAAGTAGTTGAAGCCCACGGTTTTGCTCCCGTATAGAATACAAAAAGGGTCAGTTCCGTATCCCGTGGGAATTTCGTTAAATTTCTTCCTAATGCACCTCTATTACGTTGATGGTGGAACCAGTACGTTAGGCTATAGGCTGTCAGTCAAGTTGAGTTACTTAAACTCTTTGCGCTGTTATGAAAATACCTCTTAGTTATTAATTCATCAACCAACACCAATAGATACCAATTTATTTTTAAAAGAAATTTCACTAAGTGAATTTAATTGCAATGCAGTATACTGCAAGTTGCGAGACCAAACGAAATTTTGTTAGAGTGCAGTCAATTTGAAAGCAAATGTTTTGGCAGAGCGCCGACTCCACCTGTTGGCCAAGACTATTAGATATGGCTCGGAATATATTCATGGGTCGAAAGAAACGTGGCCGACGTACCCGTCTATTGGCTATGAAACAAGACACAACAATTTATGTCTTTGCTACCCTATTACCCACGACTCCGTTGCGAATAAATCGTTAACCGGGAACTTTGCAATTTTCCTGGATAAAAATATCCTAAGTCCTTCCCCGGGGCTCAAATCTGTATACCGAATTTCATCTAAATCGGTTCAGCGGTTTAGACGTGAAAAGGTAACAAACAAACAAACAGACTTTCGCATTTATCATATTAGTGGGAGTAGCCTTTATCTGCGCCCATTTAATAAAACCTTTACGTCTAATAGTTAATTGAAATTCCTTGATTTCGCAAAAAAACATCCTTGGGAATTTCCAGAAAATACATCAACCACTGGAACTAGATCGTAATTTGCCCAATTTGTACATTAAAAGGAGACTGAAGTGTGTCTTAGAGAGAGAGTAACATTATTAATGTAGTTCACCTTCATGGTCCTCTCTTTAAACTAATCTTTTATAAAATCGAAAACTACAGCAAAAAGGATACTGAATTACTGATATGATTGTTCGGTACATCAATTGGCACTTCTTAATTTGTTTCTTTCTGCTGAGATAAAGGAAGGCTAAGCAGTTTATTTTTCTGTTACAGGTACGTCATTACAAAGTTTAAGCTCAAACTTTCGCCGCGTTGCTGACACATAAAATAATACTTTGGTAAGTTCTAGTGAGTTTAAGATATCACCTAAAACACTGTTACGAGCAAAGTGTACCTCCGCAAAAATATTTTTGCGCAAAAGATAAAAAAATCACTTAGCCCGCCGCTTTAGTATATTACAGTTTTACGTCATTTTCCCTAAAATATGCGGGGACAACGTTACGAAAAATGTTCGCGACGTTGTGTAATTCGGAAAATTCTAATTAGAGCGGCCAGCTGTTCTGTCCTTTTTTAAATTTTGTCGTCGAACTGCGTCGTCAGATGACGCCAAAGATGTTTGACAAGTTAAAAGATGCAAACTTTGTGTTTTGTTTATTTTCTAGATGTGACATATTTATGCTAGATCGCTTGATAAAAGTGGGTGGAAACGTACCGAATCTAGCAATCGGATTAATAAAAATCTACATCTTGCCGTGCTCCCCATGTCATCGGATCCCTCACTACGATACGCGTCCAAAACATGTTGATAGTATTCAATATATATAATACAAGGCAGACCAATTCATTTTCAACGTTATTCAGTACAAGAAACAATAACAGATGAAAAAAAAATTGCCAATGCCTTATTGGAATATATTTTTTATTCACTGTATTTGCATTGTCATAAAGACTATTTTATATATCCGTATCAACTTTCAAATCAATCTAATAACTAGAAGTGTGTGGGATTCGGCTTGCCAGATTTGAAGACAATTTACTTTTTTAAACTAACAACAAAAAAAGCTTGTAAAAAAAACATGCAGAAAAATGACAAGATAAGTAACAGGCGATTTTATCCTTTTAAAATATAGTTGTCTCTATTCTGTTAATTATACATACAGTAAAGAAGTACACGCACTATTGAAAATAAAATATTTACAATACCTCTTTCGCGATAAACACATTGAAATTACAGTTCCGCTGCAGTTTTTAAATATTACTCACCGTTCATTTTTTCATCCATGTCCAATAATTGTATTTCCCAACTGATAAACCCGAAGGAAATACGAAAAATATATTAAATTATGTACCCAATACATCACATTCTACCAGAATACGGCATGTTAATTCATTTGTTGTCAAACTGAACCGTTTCAGTGCCGAAAAAACGGGAAAATGCAAGTTGGACTGCTTCATGTATCATGTCATGCAGGTGGTAGGACCTTGTGAAAGGTCCGCCCGGATTGCTACCACCATCTTGCTCGGTAGTCCTGCCGTGAAGCAGCAGTGTTTGCACTGTTGTGTTTCGGCGTGAAGAGTAAGACAGCCGGTGAAATTACTGGCACTTGAGGTATCCCATCTTAGGCCTCTAGGTTGGCAACGCATCTGCAATCCCCTGGTGTTTCAGGTGTCTATGGGCGGTGGTGATCTCTTACCATCAGGAGACCCACTTGCTCGTATGCCATCCAGTCGAATAAAAAAAAATGTATGGTTCCAGGTCACTATAAAGGTCTCTACCCCGTGTCACCATGACCGTATTAACCGTAAAATAGCAACGTGCCAGGCAAAAATATATGCTTTGTATCGAAAAGTATGAAACTATGACCACTAGAACGTTACGTAGCCAACCGTCGCCGTCGCGTATGCGCTTGATATTCCTGACACGTTCCTATTACGATCATGGCATGATACGGTGTGGTAGGCAGAGACCTTAAAGTATTTAATGACAAGGCATAATAATAATGTTTGTGTAATTCTTAGTTTTGTTTAAGAACAACCTGTGCGTTAAATCCCGCGAAAGAATAAAAAAAATGTCTAGCTTCATGTAGAAATTTCGAAAAATTGTAGTGCAGTGCACCCACATGATTTTCAAGGAATATATTTGCCATTCTCAAGTCTCCAGCTCCATTGGTTTAGGCAGCGCGTGTCGTGTGTCAATCATGCAGTCAATCGCCTTTCTCTATATGAATTATTTTGTTATATGTATATCGTTGTTATAATATTGAGCAAAAAAGGTTGTAAAATAAAGAAACACCAAACATCTTTTACTGGTTGACCACCCCAAGTTATGGTTTTGTTCTAATTTTATTACGTTATTTTTGAAAATTACTAGTTTAATGTGTACCTATGAGTACGAGTATGACAATTTAAAAAGATACAATTTAGTGACAAGCGGACCAACGGCCGGAAAAGTAATAGAGTCCATTTGGCTTTCTTTCTGCACAGAACCCTTTAAAATAAATATAGCAACAAACAAAATATGTGGCGTTATCTGGGAAAAGGTACCTTGTTGTCGGTTCTAGTTTCCGAGATAATCGCGCTTGAAGTAAAATGTCGAAAAAAATCATTTTTTCTTTTTTTACTCTATATTAATAAGCAGGATCTAAATTTTAATTTGACAGAGACACAAGTTTTTAAATAGATTTTTTATGAGTTAAAACATCCCTTAAAGTTTAGTAAGAAAGGTACCTTATTGTCGGTGCCGCTCTTGAATGCTTTCTGTGCGCTCGGTATCGGTTTGGAAGACGTGTCGGACGTCGGTACTTTGTCGGCGCGTCATCATCATCATCATCATCCTAGCCTATACTTCCAACTGCTGGGCACAGGCCTCCTCTCACATATTTTTTTGTTTCCATTTTTTTTGTTCAAAATATTGACATTGCTCACATAACGTATTTTCGATTACCGGTTTTCAATTTGTTTTAACAGAGCCAAAGCGGTGCTCGGGGGCTTATGGCGGAACATATTGTTCATAATTACGGCACATCGGAACGGAAACGAAATCCGAAACGGAACGCATGCAAACAATTTTACATCTGATTATGGTAATGGGATATTGACATGATTAATTAAATGAGGCAGTTTTTTATGCAACAAAACGTTATCGTTTTCAGAGTTGCGATATTGTTCGTGTAGCATAAGCGATACTGTAATTACTTTTGAATTTTCATGTTTTATGGTATCTTAGTAATAACGTTCAATTTCGTATTCGGGTAACAAAGCTTATTAAGAGGTTTGACCTATGGCCTTTCAAACAGAGGATTATGGGTGGGAGCCTGGGAAAAATTAGGCACGCCCCCTCGGTTAAAAAATATATATTTACATTTGAAATGTACCATGAGCTTTTTGGTGAAGAAAACACCTTGAAGATAAAGTTTATGAGTGAATAAGTAACGCAATAAAGTATGTTAAATTGCCAATCTAAACAGGGCCCGTTTGGGAACTACGACCGAGGCCATCTCTGAAATCATAATTAGTTTTAAGATAATACCTGACCCAGCAGTGGTACTAAAAGGGTTGAAATGATGATGGGGATTGTATTAGGCTAAGTTCAGATGAACGCGCGCATACGCGGTGGGCTCGGCGCGTGGTTTCAGATTGTAACTAATCAGTGCTGTTGTTCACCATGATGATCACGCGCGGTGAAGCGCGGTCGTGTAAACAACAGCATTGATTTGTCACAATCTCAAACTGCGCACCGAGCCAGCCGCGCGTCACCGCGCAATCATCTGAACTTAGCCTTAAGGTGTCGGTTTGCGCATTTTTTAAGGGAACATTACATTGGAATCAGCAAGCTACCTCATTTGTTTTAGTTAATGAATTAATTTTTAGGTTCGCCGCAAATTTCGCGAATTTCGAACCGAATAATCGATCGATTTCGCATCCATGTGGCAATTAATTCCGTAAATACACCACACACATACGTTTATTTCAATTCTGAAGGCACAGGCCAGGCCACCATGCGGAGTAACGAATCAGAGAAAAGTTCGAACGGAAAACTACTGTCCGTATGTTCCATAGATTTGTACGGATTTACTGCGTTCGAAATCCCGATCCGAACTTATGTGGCGGCCCTTATTCTTTGGCTAACAAACCTTATTAAAAAGGCAATTATTATAGAAATCTGGTATCGACATGTCATAAAGTAATTTATTAGACAATGGACTACGGATTTGTTTTATATCTTGTCAACCCGTTGAATCTTAATCTCCAATGTTCCAAAAATTAGGTGGAGTTGGTTTAAAAGAGACCCATATCTTGTTAATTAAATCTACTCAGTAGGGTACCGCCGCGTGGTGGCGACAGTTACAGCAGGCAAAGTAGTTTGCTTATAATAAACCTAACCTTACCTTACCTTAGAAAATCTCTATGTATATACCTGTGTTTTCTGTACTGCTTACTGTGTTAGTGCGCAATAAAGAGTTATTTTATTGTATTGTATTGTATTGTAAATGCAAATATGTACACTTGCACACTTCTTGAGAAATGATCTTTAATGAAAAACTAAAGTAACTTTAGTAGGACAGTCAGGTGCAAAGATATCGACATGGCCAAAGTTACAAAACTATGTATACACACGACCAAAATGTTAGGTGCAAAAGGTGGAGTGACTGAATATAAAGTGCGTAGGTGAGGTAGATGACTAATGTTTACTCCTGCTGGCTCGTGCTGAGGCACCAACCGACTTCAGACTGGTAGAGAATTATTTTCATGGTTTTTTGTAGTCGGTTCAATATTTTGTTATAATTTTTTTTCACGCTTTTTAGTGTAAATAATCTAAGATACAATAGTTTAATATCATCTGCTCGTCACCTTTTACGAAAGATTGCTTTTTCCGATGCAGAGACGTTCATTATTGAGGAGTCCTGGTGCTTCACCACCCGTTTTACTATATGCATTACGAGGAGCATAAATTGCTTAGCAACTGTGTCAAAGTAATTAAAATGCAGGAGTTACTACTAAATATATTATACAATTTTCTATAGGTGTCCCTACAACATTTGAAGAATTCCCTCGATTTCCATAAGAGCCAATCATCATATCCTGATTTTGTGCGTATGAGACGTACCTAATTGAAAACATTTCTAGACAAACGCAAAAAAAAAAACAAATCGGTTCATAAATGACGGAGTTCTGAGGTAACAAACATAAAAAAGTACAACCGAATTGATAACCTCCTCCTTTTTTAAAGTCGGTTAAAAAGAAAAGACTTAAAGATTTACGGTTTAACCACGTAAACAACAACCAGGTATGTAGGTGTAATAAAGAATAATCGAAATTTGCTCTGGCCACTTACTATTACTGTGCTAAAGTTAAAGTAACTATCCCACTGGTTTTAATTCACTGTGTCATGTCTGCGCGGGCGGTCTGCTAAGTCTGCTTCATAATGCTGCCGAATTAATGATGTTAGCAAGTCTTTATACAAGATCTTGAGATTGACTTAAGGGCAAAGGAAATATTCTATCGTACATATATATTTACAAGTATACATTATATATTTATCCAATTTTACAACATGACGATTGAATGGCACCCCATAAGAAGAATAGAAAAGCCACGTGAGCTAAAAGTGCGAGGCAGCTATAAGGTTATAAAGGTATTTATTTACTTTTCCGGTTCCGTTTGTAATGAAATAAAACGCAGCTCGAGTTAATTGCTCAAAAAATTAATTATTATGGACGAATGGGTGTATGCATGTGTTTCAAAAAGAATTAAACTTACTGGTGTAAGTAAATTATCGTCATAATCTAGTAAAATGAATGAAAATGTAAAAAACCGGCCAAGAGCGTGTCGGACACGCCTAAGATAGGGTTCCGTACCCATTACGAAAATTTTTTAGTAATACTATGTGCGTTATAACACAATTAAAACACTTACTACAGTCTTCAAATCTATTACCAGAAAAAGAGCGTATCTTCACGGCACTTACATTCTTTTGTTGAGAAGCGCAGCTATTCGGCAATAACTCAAAAACGGTATATCCGATAATGTTGAAACCAATTTTCGTTAAAAGTATTTATTAAGCGTTACCTTTCCATATTTTTTGGACAAACGGTTTACAAGATAGAGGGGGGGGGGCACAATTTTTGCTACTTTGGGAGCGATTATTTCCGGAAATCTTCACTTAATCAAAAGAGTTTTTTAGAAACCTTACTATCTTTTCAGAAGAGCTGTCGAACTATGTGCCACACGTTGATGCGAGTTAATTTTTTTTTCAACGTAATATAATTACAAAACTAAATAGCGGCTTTGACAAGACATCTGTACTCCAATCTTCATTGAATAATGTAGTTTTCGAGTAAAATGCCTGTGACATACGGACGGACGGACAGACAGACAGACAGAAAGACAGACAGACAGACAAACGGACTTGATGAAACTATAAAAATGGCAAAAACGGAACCCTAAAAAGTGTGCGCATTATTAGACAGTAAAGAGGTGCGAAAAAGAGACGAGATTGGTCTGGAAGGGAATACAAGAAATAATAATTTATATTTTCTTACTAGCTGGCGTCCGCGACTCCGCCTTCAAAGATTTCATTTATAGACATAACTTTATTCGACATCAAACTCTTAAAATAATGCACGGTTAATAAGTCCGCCTTTGTAATTAACACTTTTTTGTAACCTTTTTGTATTTCCTATTTTGTACACTAAAGAGTAATAAACAAACAAACACAATTATTTACAGAAAAAACATTTGATGATGTCGAAAAGGAATTTGACTCAGCATTATGCTGCAGTAAAGTATACGTGCCTACGACAGAGCTGATTTTCAGTCAATTCATATCTTTGCATCTAACGTTTTGGACCGGAATCAGACCAAATAAGTTTGTATGGGAATAGTGTACACTAAATAAAATAAAATAATAAATTCATAGATTTATGAAGAACAGCAATAGCGTAGCTATCCTACCCTATCCTGTATCTTATATTTATCGCTATCCTATATCTTTCCCAGGGTAACTATAACTATCTATTTCATCTAAATCGGTTGACTGTTTTAAGCGTGAAGAGTAGCATACGATAAACAGACAGAATTACTTTAACATTTATAGTATTAGTAATGGCAAATGCGTGGCAACTATGGCCCAAGCCCTCTTATTTTGAGAGGAGGTCTGTGCCCAGCAGTGGAGCTGACATAGACTGAGATGAAGATGATGATGATGGCGATGATGATGATACTTTGATGGAGATTTTATAAAGATTTCGAATTTAAGATAAGCAAAATTAGTACAACAGGAAAATGTCAGGTTATTTTCTTTTGCTTGTTCTGCAAACGTACTTAATTCATGAAAAACAATCTAAGCATAATAGAAGCATATTAGACACAAACGTAGACGTACAAATCCCTATGCTTATTAAATAACGAATTTTTCTCTACTTACTATTCAGAAAAACATAAAGGGTCTCGTTTTCTGCAAAGTAAATTGCATGAGCTCCGTCAAAAGAGAAGATAGAATAAAGAATTATATGTAACAAAGCGTACGATAACCGAATTAAAATCCTTTGTTATGCCGGTCAGGGAACGGCAATGTGGTATATTAAAGAGCCAAGATGGATCGGCCCCAAGATAATTTATTGAAAAGCTATGAGCTATTATATCACAGGTATGCATAATAGAAAGAGTATTGAGACAGTTGGCACCCTTTTAAATTACTTTTCTGGGTGAGAAACATTTCAGCTTCAATTCAATTCAATTCAATTCTTGCAAGTATAGCTCCATCGATACTATCGATGATTCCGCTAATGTCGAGGTTGGAAAAGACACTATCAGTTTAGTCGTTGTTCGGTAGATTCAGTGTGCGGTAATTTCAGCTTCTGTTTGGATTATGTAGAGCCTACAGGGCTGACGTTTAAATATCCTAGACCTAAACTATTATCCAAATAGTCACTTTGATTATGAAGGCTCAATGATCCATTATAGAAACACTTATATTTAAACTGAAATAGTGTAGATTTGTACCTCTACATAACACAACTGTAATTATGTGGGCAATAAATATTTATATTTCTTTCTGCGTGAAAAACTATGTTGTGTACGTAGTAAAGTAGTTGCTCACTTTTTTTACTATAATAGGTGTGTGTGTGTGTGTGTGTGTGTGTGTGTGTGTGTGTGTGTGTGTGTGTGTGTGTGTGTGTGTGGTGTTAAGATTTCTAGCTATTCTGTCTTTGCTACTCATTCACCTTCTCTGTCCCCGTTTTTAATTTGAACATTACGGATAATTTCGTAACGAGGTCATAAATTCAGCTGAATATTAATTACTGCAATGTTCCTGAAAAATATTTAACATTTTCACGAGAGCACGTGTGGTTGATCCAGTAGAATTTTCCAGGACACGTTAATTTATCCTTGTTTGCTTATCAATTTAAGTGACTGTTAACGGAATTTATTATGTGACGTTAACTTCCACATATTACGGACCATTTTGACGACGGTATATTTAAAGTGAGAGATTGTAATTACGATTTCATCGAAATAATTTGTGTTTAAGTTGAGTTGGTGTAGGTATTTGCGTTTGCTACTCATTCACGCTAATACATCTGACCGGGATTGGGTAAAATTTGTAATGAAGACATCTGGAATAACACATAGCCTACTTTTTATTCCGGTATTCTCACTGGATCGATATTTATACTTAATATAGTCCCAAAATGCTTAAGACATGAATTTTTTGAAGGGTGTTCTGAATGTATTTTAAACTAGCCGTTACCCGCAACTCTGTCCGCATAGAATTTGTTTATCGCTATCCCGCGGAAACTACGTAATTTTCCGGGATAAAAACTATCCTATGTCCTTCTCCGGGGCTCAAACTATCTGTACAGGTTCCGAATTTCATCTAAATCGTTTCAGCGGTTAAGATGTGAAGAGGTGACACACAAACTAACAAACAGGCTAACAAACTTTCGCATTTATAACATTAGTAGGATGGAATTAAGACAACGTTGATATTATTGGGAATTCCCATTGTAATTTAGTAAAAGACAGATCAAATAGTTCTATAGCAGCTTGAGCACATACGTTGCATAATAAATATACACACGTGTTAGAATTGGTTTTTTGGAATCTTTTTGTATTTTTTATTTCAATTCCAAATTTTTACTTTTACGGTCATCCCGTAAAACCTAAATTAAAAATACAAACTGAAATTTAGATGCACAGAAAAACCAGAAAAATAAGACCAACACTGGGAATCGAACCCAGGTCCTCGGTATTCCGTACTGAGGTATAAAATATACCTAAACTTTGAATATTTCGTACAAAATACGAAATACTTAGAAAATTATTACTTAATTTTTCGTAATGGCTACGGAACCCTATTTCGCGTGTCCGACACGCTCTTGGCCGGTTTTTAAAATTAATTGATGCTACTTAAAAAACTGATATTTTTTCTGTTAATTAAAAAGGTTATTCCTATCGATAAAAAGAGTTTCAAGCGTTTCTAAAATGTTCATGCATTCCCCATTGTCTCAATTAAATGTCTGATTTTTGACTGACAATCATCATGTCAACCGAAAGACGTCCACTGCTGGACATAGGCCTCCCCCAAGGCTCTCCACTCAGATCGGTCTTGTGCTTTCCGCATTCAACGCGATCCCGCGATCTTAACCAGGTTTTCGCTCCATCTTGTTGGAGGCCTACCGACAGCTCGTCTCCCGGTCCGCGGACGCCATTATGGTATGAAGACAAAAAAAACCCACATTTGACTAAGACATTTAAGACTCAAACTTTTCCTAAAACTCTAGTGCCCTTGTGAAGTTCCTACATCGTTAAATACTCCGGGCAACTTGTACATATATAATAAAGTGAACTTGTATGGACCAGAGTTGGCTGTATAACTATTTGAGTTAACTACTAACCCAGGGTTAACTAGTATCTGAATGTATTTAAGGGACAGTCAAGCTTAATCCAGCCAGATTGAACAATAGTTTATTTTTACTCTAGACCATGCAGGTGGCCCAGCTTTTGAGTTGATACTTGTATTAAATTATTACATAATTCCTTGAATCAGGCGTTATTTCGCGGAGGTCCATATCAATGAACTATAGACAATTACTTTGCTCACCCGCAATACACATTAGTTGCACAGCCGTAGCTATCGTAAGATCGCAGGTGACCAAAGTATAATTGTTTATAGACCATTGTAATTAATCATACTCCTCATCAAATTTCCATACCGAGGGTCCTTTATGTGAATATAAATCCTGAATAAGTAAACGCCAAACAAACAAGAGAGCCATTTGTGACCTACTTATTAAGAGTTACGCTTTTTAAACCAGTGGTGCCTTACAGAGCGCCATCGGCTCACACCGCACCCCTTGTTTATATTACGCACGTTCCATTACAGAAATTAGCTGTCCTAAATGAAAAATATAGTGATGAAGAGCTTCCATCCCAAATTAAACGGACACGTGAGACTGTTCTTATTGCGAGTGCTGTGCCCCGGGCAAAATCGGCACAAAGGTCCGACCCCTCAATATTGAAAAAGGGGTGATCAAAGCCTAACGATACGCTTTCTCATATTGTAGTCCTTTCTTCTATTTCAGTTTGTACAGGTGTTTTTTGAGTTCCCTGGGTAATGTTGTTATTGTAGCGCTCTTTCGCCCATTGTTTTGTGGCTATTGAAAACTGAGAATTTTTAATACTTGCTCTTAAATTTTTGCTTGTTTCGTGTTTCCTGTTCACATTTAAGTAGGGTCCATTATTTACGCACGGGTCGTTTTTTATTCATCTACCTGGGCAAACATACATGAACTCCTAAATACATGAGGGTCAGTCAACTTTTTAGAGTAGCTTTTTGCTATGGTAAGTCTTCTGTGTACAGAATAACAATACTAAAAAGTTGATTGACCTATTATAACTCGTTTGGCGCACTGATATACCAATCTTATGCCGAAGATACAACTTACATTAGGAATCTAGTTTAGGCATTTTATTGTAAACTAGCACTAAGTACATCTTGTAGGCTTTTTAAAATCTCAATTTAAGGCTTAAACTGACAGTTCTTGTATGGATCTGACAAGACTTCAGACCATTTAAACCAAGATTAAAAAGCCTGCCAGTGGACGTAAATAAGAGTACTTCCGATGTGGTAGGCATACAAGCGCATACAGGCGCATCTGAATTTCTAACTCTACACTATTAATTTGTACATGTCAGTTGTCCTTAGCAGTTATTAGAAGAAAATAAAACTAATAGAAAATCGGCCAGTATTAAATTATACACATAAGTATTTATGTAACCTCGCGAAATATTTAATTATCTCATGCTCTATGTATATTATACAATCACCAGTACCAATATCTGACACAACAAGCGTGTATAAATATCTGATACGACTCTATTTCTAGGGCCGGAAGGACGTGTCAGATATTTTTGCACGCGCCGCTGTGGCAGATATTAATGCTTGTGACTGTACTTGACTCCAATTACAAAAATATTTCTGTTATCATCTAGAAATACACTTAATACACACGTTTTCCATTGGCCTAAAGTAAACTCATCATGATTTTCAATCTGTTGATTATTATTTATTAACACATATTTGTAGGTAAGCTTTATTTGAACCTCCATGCGTATTACAAGCGAATGCAGTGCATAAAATATACTAGACAGGTACCTAAAGAGTAATGGAAAACTGAGCCTCCAGTTACATAAATACAAAACAGCCGCGAGCTGTGCTGTGTGGTACAAGGCAAGAGCGACAGAAAAAAAAACAATAAAAAATAAAAAAGTTTGCGATGTTACTCAATCATGCAATGACTTCTGAACCGATTGAGATGAAATTTGGTATTGAGATAGATACTCGTACTACTTACTATATTATACCCAAAATATCAGTTGTGAAATATATCAAAACGTACGTATACGTAAGAAGGAATCACGTATCCACTAGTAGGTATATGTAACTAAACTAAAGAATTTGCATGTTGTGCTGATTGTGCTCTATTTTTTCTTATTTTGTCGTATATATGGTAACTAAAGCCTTCATCGCATAGGAAATATATCTAATACCCACTCGCAATACCATTTTTAATATAAAATATTAAAATATAAATATTACTCGACTTCTAGTGAGAATAAAATCATCATCATCATCGTCTTCTCGGCCTATAGACGTCCGACTGTAGGGCACGGACCTCTTCTCAAAATGAGAGGACTTGATCATTGTTCCCTCGCAAGCCACTGCTGGTTGCTAGATGGGCGGATTGGGAACTTAACACACACCATTGAATTTATTGCACAGGTTTCTTCACGATGTTCATGATAAATGTAATTTTGCATATAAATTCTGAAAACTTAGAGGTGCAAGTCCCGGATCGAACCCCACGACCCCCTGCTGGAAAGGCCACTGCCTGCCTGCTGTAGGAGGTCAAACTACTAAGCTACCAAGCTTTTTTTTTAATGCCATCAGAGACATAATAATGTTGATCATATGAAAAATATTGAAAAACGGTTATTAGGCGCCCACCATATAAACAAACATACTTACAAAGACATACTCGTACTGTTGTAATGAGAACCTCCTCTTTCTCTAAAAACTGTTTTAAAATAAAATAAATGTTGCAACAACAGATGTATCTTAAACAACGTTTCCTTCAAATTCTCAGCGAGCTGTTGCCACAAAAAAACTCCACCACCACGATGTTAAATGCGTTTCTTATTGAAATAGGTAAATAAGAGTTATATTCAAACCAAAGATTCACGCAAATACTAACCTACCTACTTGTAAACATTAACCTCATGTAAATAACCGTCATTGATTATAATCCAAACTTATTTCTTTCTTTCTAAAATCCATCTTCCCATCAATTCAGGCAAATATTACTTTACACTATGGTGGTGATTAGTTTTACAGAAAATGTATTATCTTTTTTTATTCGTAGCTATACGTTTATGTCTTGTCCCAGACACCGTGTCTATACGCCCAATGGTTTTTGTATTTCTCTCTACCGAATAAATAAATACTATTAGTACGCGAAAATGTTTCGTGAAATATGTTATTGGCATGACAGTGTGATGTATTCTATAGTAAAATATGTATATTACCGTCCAAATTTTGGGCAGTGTGTATTTACGTATTAGTTGTGCTTTACATACCCTTTTTACCTACGTCTAAAGTAAAGCACAATGATCCGTCTAAATGGTATGAATTAAGACGAGACAAAAAACATCTGCAGCGCAGGGCAGTGTTTTTCAATCTGTGGGTCGCGCATGCCCCTTAGGAGGGTCGCAGTCGCATCGTTATTGTCTATGATTATGCTGATGCTCATAATAATATTATTAACATAAGATTAATACAAATAATTGTAAGTGGAGTTAAGCAAGAGGTCGCCAAATATTTTTTAGACCCAGGGGGATGGCGTCCTGAAAAAGTTTGAAAAACTGGTACTGATGCAGATTTTATTTTTTGTTTATAAATCTCTAATAATCATGCAAAATTACGGCTTTTTAGCACCTTAAGCTAAGTCGAGGACAAACGGTTCATCGGACAGACGAACATGGTGAAACTATAGGAGTTCCTTGTAGGTCTATAAAATCCTAAAGAGGCGAAATGCGTACCTGGCTATGGGTAATTTAGAACTCGACTACTATGGTAATTATAAACCAAAACTTAATATTTCGCTTTGCAATATTTTTAAAACACCTAATAACATCCCACTCTGTAAAAAAACTGATGTTGATAATACCTGTAGTAAAAATTAAATTCAAAATTATCCAAACCTCGTTATATCTTCCTGAGTCCTAACTTTTTTTTCACAGATTTAATAAGTATTTAGACCTTTATGTAGATCATCCAGCTCCGTTATTGTGGAAACAATTTCAATATTCTTAAAATTTAAGTACGCGACGACTAACTAAGGTTGTCAAAATATAACCACAGACATACATGTATTTAGTAAGTATGTTATCTCAACAGGGGTTAGGACAAAACCGTAGGACTATAAGCCAGCAGATAATGCTTGTGGATAGCCATGCTCGCAGGATTAATTATTGTTGCGTGCATCGATGTTATTAGAACTACCATCAAACACAAAGCAGCGAGGAATTGGCCTATAATCGAGTCTGCATTTACTAAATAGGAATTCCCATAATTATGTTAGACTTGCTAGGCAATTCAAAACTTGCCAGTGATGTAAATTATAGTCTAAAGGTTAAATTACCATTGTTAATGTTAACTTTTTAAATTATACTTTCAAACTTTTATGAGGCTTTATGTTATTGCAAAACTGAGGCACATTACAATGACGGGATCTAAGTAAGCTTGCTAAGAAGTGGTATATTTTATTGTTTATTCTTTTTAGGGTTCCGTACCTCAAAAGGAAAAAAAACGGAAACCTTATAGAATCACTTTTTGTCCGTTTGTCTTTCTGTCTGTCAAGACCCTTTTTCTCGGGAACGCGTAGAGCTTTCAAGCTGAAATGTATATCAAATATTGAGGTCTAATGTCCCTTGGAGCTGTGAAAAAATCAAACTTCTAAGCTAACGCAATCAAAAGATGCAGCCGTTTATGCTGCACATTTTCGAAACTCGCAAGGGAATCAAATCCTACAGGGTACTTACTTCCCGTGAATTCAGAATCTTGAAATTTGGTATGAAGGTAGCTATTATAACAACCAACAAGAAAAGTCTGAAAATCTTGATTTTTTGTCAGTCTGCAAATATCCAGGACCAATATAATCTGACCCCACACTGCGTACATTTTGCTTAAGAATAGGGCTCTGCATACGCTACATTTTTTAAAACACTGGGAAAAAGCGAGAAATATCTTCAAGACACGATTCCCGTTTACTTACATACCTATAAATGTCTACGGAACCCTCGGTGCGCGAGTCCAACTCGCACTTGCCCGGTTTTTTTAGTATATAGGTATTATGATAATAACTTTAATCTGATTTTGATTTGAACTAGGTCAAATAAATTATGTACTTTAATTTAATTAAGAAATTCAAACAACATTAAGGTTTCTTAGATAAACAAATGTTTCATGAATGAGTGAGTGCTTTCATTAAGGACTTTAAAACTTGCACGAGTTTTCATATTAATAGATAAATTGTATTGTATGTATAACTCTTCATTGTACATAAAACATGTGAAAACAGTAAAAAACTAATGTTACTATTAATAATCCGAGTCCAAAATTATCGTAGCCCGTAACACAAACAAAGAATTTTTCTAAAAATTGAATTGACTTACCAGAGTATTAGCTAAATAATCTAATCAAGCCACAACAAAACAGAATAACGCAAAATACTAAAATACTTATACTTTAAGTCTTTCGCAACTCAAATCGGTTAATAAAAGCACGCATTAATACTTCTTAAACAATCCATCGATCACGCCTCTGGCATTACAAAATAATATTCAGAAAACCCTCACTCCGCAAAGTTACCACTCAATAACGTTAAAAATGAGCTCTCAAATAGCAAGAAAATTGTTTTTCCACCCAACATCGGTTCGATACATCGGCAAAATGAAAAGTTTACCTATCAGCCCACTGACACATCGATTGGCGTTTACATCTTTGTAAAACGAATTGTTATAGATCATGCAAGGGAAACTAAGTCTTATGCACATGAGCGGATGGTACGCGTGGGGACGACGCCCTTAGAGTTGATTTTCTATTGCATTATATTGAGTAGAATATTTTTGAGCTGCCAACTAGCTATTGGTAAGCAATCCATCATTCATGCAAGTGAAGAAGGAACAAAAGCGCGAGCAGCTTGCCAGCAAGGTGGAAGCTATATAAGAGAATTTACTTTGAAATTTTAGCTGTTCTTCTTACTTTCTGTTAAACTTTTTTTGCATAAAAAATACGGCGACTAAAGAAAAGTTGGTTTTGAAAGTAGAAGAGACGAGGAATTATGGAGAAATTTCAAACAAGGAACATATTTGCGAAGCGATATTATGTTTAACACGAAAATTCCAGATATCAAAGGACTTTCTTAGGTTGTATTTTTTCTATAAATTAGATTGGAATTAAAATAATATACTACATTAACGAGCAAAAATAAAGGGTCGGTTAGTAAAATCGCAATACATTCTAAACTATTAAAGATATTTTCTTGATTTAAAGAGTACATTGAAGCTAATTTAAATATTTCTTGTTAAGAATAATAGTAAATTACTGCAGAGTCCGCGAAATAGGGGATTTCCGGCCGAGTAGTTATAGATGGCCGAGTGTAAACGAGGCCATCTAGAGATACGAGGCCGACAATCCCTGTTCGCGGACAACGCTTGTATAGTGCTTTTCTCAAATAAATCCAAGGAAATAATACCAATGTCACTTGATGATGAACTCATATCAGAAACAATAACACTTAGTTGAATAAAAAAACCACTCGTTTTAGGTATAAAACAGTATAAGTAAGCATTTTGTGTTTTTTTTTCTTTCCTGCCAAAATACGTATAAACATTAGTTTTGCCACCAAATCTTGTGATGATTTTATTTATAAACGAAAAATGGGGATACTTTATTAATTGGTTATTTTAATAAATTATTAACAATAAATATCAATCATTGTTTATTATTAAATACCTGATTTATTCTAATTAAATAATACAGTCAAATAAAACATTAAAAAGTAAATACACATTCACGGACTAGGTACGTTCTTTTAAATTGGCAGTATGCCATAGATAGTCAATAAAAGAAATAAACCCACTGAAACAAAAGAAAACCTCTTTGCTGGCCTTGGCCGGCAATGTTGTATGAAATTCCATTACGCGTACTATCCTCTAATTTGAAATTAGAACGAATCTTCAATATGTGCTACATAATGACGTACTTGGCGTTCTATGATCACGAAGATAAAGACGACATTTCTTTGGATGTTTTAGAAAAACTATTTACCAAACTCATCTTACTCGAAGAAGCTATAGCAGCGGGTTTTGCAGTTGTCATCATTTTTGTAACCGGCCCTTTATTTTTACTCGTCAGTGTATATCCGCATAAATAAAATACATATGCTTCAAACGGCTAATGTTACCGAACGACTGATGAGTTAACAAACATAAATACATCGAGAAACATTGTTCTTTAAGGAAGCATGTTAAAAGAAACACATCATTTAAAAAAATCTAACTAAAACCGAGCTCACGACTTGACGACACGACCGGGCGACCACTCGTTTGCGAAAAGTAAAAAAATACTACATTCAAATCTTTTCTATTTTAATAAGCACAAATTTTGCTGATTTAAATGAAAATATCTAGCCCTAAATCTGACGCGCATCCGCGTTTAAGCATGCCAGAGGTTAAACCAAGCGTTCGTAGCTGGTATCTACTCGTATGTCGATACATGCTTGTACGGTTATTCGTGCCGACTAGCAAGTAATCTATCCACAATGTGTTGAGGATGGTGCGATTAATTGATTTCATTGACATACCGGCCCACAAGCCGCGTAGAGAATGCTCCAGCAATTACGGATACAAGCGCGAGGAAATCCATTTATAACATGATGCTGCGACGTATGCGTTTAACGAGTTTATTAGATTACTAGCTTTTGCCCGCGGCTTCGCCCGCGTGGAATTCGGTTATCGCGCGCTGTTCCCTCGGGAACTGTGCATTTTTGCGGGATTAAAATTAGCCTATGTGACTTTCTGGCCCATATACTATCTCCTGGCCGAAAATCACGTCGATCTGTCGCTCCGTTTCGACGTGAAAGACGGACAAACATACAAACACACATTTTCGCATTTATAACATTAAGTATATAGTATGGATGGATTCATACTCGTAAAACGGGGTTATTTAAATTATCCATTAGGAATTCTACAAGGGTCACCGACATAGCCAAGCGAATTAGCTCGTTGAAGTGGCAATGGGCGGGCCATATAGCTCGGAGAACGGATGGCCGTTGGGGCCGAAAGGTTCTCGAGTGGAGGCCGCGGATCGGCAAGCGCAGCGTAGGACGTCCACCAACAAGATGGACGGATGACCTGGTTAAAACCGCAGGTTCACGGTGGTTGCAGGCCGCTGCCAACCGAAGCAACTGGAGGTCTGTGGGGGAGGCCTATGTCCAACAGTGGACGTCCTACGGCTGAGATGATGATGATGATGATGATGATTAGGAATTTATGAATATTTTAATACACCAAAGAAAACAATTTCCGGCAAACGGACCAATAAAAAAAACAAAAACACCAATGACTTTTGATAAGTTGTTCGTACTCATGGACGCTGGTTATTTTGCAGGCTTTTTAATCTAGGTTTAAGTGGTCTTAAGTCCTGTCAGATCCATACAAGAAAACTGTCACTTTAAGCCTTAAATCGAGATGTAAGAAAGCCGTCTTCTACGTCCTGAGAAATCAAACTTTTAAGTCAACGCAAACAAAAGACACAGTCACTAAAAAATGTGTTTCCAAACAAATTGCCGTAACCGAAAAACTACAGGGTACAGGTTAACGGAAACTTAGTAAGTTTTGTAATTTCATTCAACTGTCCAATGATTAACGCGTGCAAAACCGCTAGTAAACACTAGTAAATAATATGATTAATAAGCTTTAATACAAAGTAGTTTCTGAAAACTAATCAATCGGCTTCTCGAACTCCTTTGATAGTTCATCAAATACTATGTAGCAGGATTAACATTGTTACAGATCACCTTAGTAGTAATTTATGTCTAATAAGAATTTTACCACCTCCAAGTACTAAAACTTTATGAAGAATACTGTACTAAAGGAACGTTATAAGCGGGATTAATAAATTGAGGATATGATTTTAAGGATCCTTTACATAGTATTTTTAAATGGACGGACCTTGATTTTAATAACTGTTTCATTTCAATTATGATATGATAAAATCCTCGTGCAGGTGGTAGGACCTTGTGCAAGGTCCGCCCGGATTGCTAACACCATCTTGCTCGCTAATTATTTTTGTCCGAGCAAGTGGGTCTCCTGATGGTAAGAGATCACAGTGTAAACTGAACTAGGTAATTGCAGATGTTGCCCCTAGAATATATATAACACGTAGTAGTTTCACCGGCTGTCTTACTCTCCACGCCGAAACACAACAGTGCAAGCACTGCTGCTTCTTAATCCTGCCGTGAAGCAGCAGTGCTTGCACTGTTGTGTTTAGGCGTGGAGAGTAAGACAGCCGGTGAAATTACTGGCACTTGAGGTATCCCATCTTATGCCTCTAGGTTGGCAACGCATCTGCAATACCCTTGGCGTTGCAGATGTTTATGGGCGGAGGTGATCTCTTACCATCAGGAGACCCACTTGTACGATTAGGACTATAACAAAAAAAGGTTACGTTGAAGGCCAGTTTTACCACTCAATGATATATTTTATATAACAGATATTTGTGATGCCGCCTCCGTTTGATTTGTCCGAATAAAGAGAGACGACATTACATTTATCTGCGACATAAAATTAACCAATGAGTGATGAAACGGGCCCGAGGCCCTTGAGGTAATTTCAAAATCTAATATCACGTGAACGCTACACTGCTGCTGGTCGAGCTAATTAAAAGCCGTCTTGATTAAAATAGCTGTAATATTATGAATAACATCGCATAACATCGCATTGCATAATTTATACTGTTATTTTTTGACGAAAAAGATTTTCGGCTGAATGGTCAGATTTAGCGATGGTCTTGGTATGACATCACTGGTGCATTAAGCCACAGGAGGTACGGTGTCAATCCTCGCCCAGAGACTTTTTTTCGTTTTTAAGAAATCCTAATTATATGTATTATTTTTGATAGATCTTATTCAAGAGGTTCATACTCGTACTTCAACAAAAAAAACCATGTGTTGTGTGAACCAAATAAAACAGCCTCTAGCATTGAAATGCAATAACGCAGACGTCGGATTTACTCTCAAAGCCTTTGCACACAAACTACAGTTGTAATCTACTTGCATAACAGTTCGTGTTCTCAGGTTTGGCCCATGATTATTGTCGGAGTTGGACGTCGTTATAAGCCAGACCAAACCCAACCTGTGTCTGTCTTAGCATAGCAATATAGTATAAATTCAGTAACGAATCTTCTAAGAACGCGTCTTATTAGCACATAAGCTCACGCTGTCTAAATGCAGCTCGCTCGATCTTGCAGCCCGGCCATGAAAGTGCGTGAGCGGCGATACGGTGAAATTTTTTGTAATACATTACGCGTGTTGCCACTTAACGATCACTGTGTGGTGAGAGGTTCAACTGGGCAATGTACACATATTCGCTCGTTGTTGTCGACCTACCAAGATTGAGAGCGCAAGAAAGTATTAACATGCGGTCTCTCTTGTATGCGATAGCTCGGAAAACGACGGCGTGAAAAACAGCATGCTGCCCTCTGCGTTTTGTCATAAATAGTTACTAGCCCAGTATACAGACATTCTTGACCAGTTTTATGTTAACTAGCGTGTGAGAGCGTAGGATAGTGGTATTTTAAGATAATTAGGTATGTTGTTGTCATGTAGATGTATTACTGATTTATACTATGCCCAGAACACGCTAGACCGTGTGTCGGCTTGGTTTGTCTTGCTAACAACAACGAGCCTAAGCTAAATAAGTTATGTGCGAGTCTGAACTATTCAACTGAGATTGTTGTAGCAAGTTGGATGCAATTCAGAGGTTGCAAATTGTAATGAGTCACTTTTCTGGCGTAGCTAGATTAGTTCGTGAACTTGCACTAAGTAAAGATCGAGAACAGATAAAAAAAAGTCCGACCATGTGCAGTGCGTTTTGTACGAATTCGTGGCAAACATTCAATTATTGGAACTGTTCCGGATTAGACAGGGATCCAGAACAATACAGATCCAACTATAAAAAAGGTATGTTAGGTACAATAAAATACAGTGGTCTCGGTGCAGAATATGATTTTGTACCTTTCGGCGTCGAGACCCTTGGTCCGTGGGGCCCTGGCGCTTTGAATATCTTCAAAGATCTATCAAAGAGACTCAGAGATACCACAGGAGACCGAAGAGCTGGCAGTTTCCTCGCTCAACGCATCAGTCTTGCGATCCAGCGGGGTAATGCTGCCTGCATCTTTGGTACCATGCCGCAGGGTCCATTTTTAGATTTATTATAGTTTTAGTTTATTTAATTTTATTAGACAGGGATTCATCTTCATATTATTATATTTGTAAAATAAGAGTTAGCAAAAGATGTTCATTGACAAGAGTGTTTATTCCTAGTAACTAGGCAATACATAATCCAAAAAATATATAAGCAAGTCTGCACAGCAGAGGTTACTAATCTACAACACAATTAAGTACCTTAAACACATTGTGCGTGTAATATAGATCAATATGGCCCTTTTCAGTATGTAATTTAAATGAATTGTTTCGAAGATATTACAGATTTACGCGGACGAAGTCGCGGGCAAAAGATAGTACTTTACATAAATACTCAATCTAATCAGTGTGTTTAGAAACCCGACCCTTTTCTCAGAATACCTGACTCTGATATTGTTCGGGCACGGAAGACGCCGGCTTCCCGATAAACTTTTAATTCGTTTTTCACTTCGTTATGAAAATATTTCAATCGTTTAATTAGGCTCGAGCAGGCGGAAATGATTTATTAGTAAAAGCGGCGTTAAAAAACTAAGTTTAAACTAAAATAGAAAAAACAACTGTAATGTACTTAGGGGCTGTTTCACTATCCTTTGATTAGTGTTAACTGGCGGTTAGGTGTGATGCCGTCTCTATGTGTTTTTTTCGAATAGACGGAGACGGCATCACTTTTAACCGTCGGTTAACACTAATCAATGGATGGTGAAACAGCCCCTAAGTCTAGAAATTTGTTTAGTTGAACTTTAACAATTCGGACTTATTCGAAATCATAATCAGCTGAAAAAATCTTAGTAACGGATCCCGATTATGTTGAAGTTTAATTTACTTAATAGAGTTCTAGACTGCTAGACTTGTTATTTTTCATTTTAGTTTTAATTTAAAGTTTTAAAAGCAGTATTTTTTTTATATTTTTAAATAATAACATTATGTTTTATACTGTGACAATATAGTAACTGAACAATGAGGGTTTCTGTGAAAGACTATAAGCGCAAATATTGTGAGGTCCGTTTGAAAACTTTGACATTAGTGGCGCGCTTGTGGCAAAAACGGAACCCTAATCTGTCTATCTGTCTGTCTGTCTGTCCGTCCGCGGCTTTGCTCAGGGACTACCAATGCTAGAAAGCTGTAATTTTGCACGAATGTGTATGTAAACTATGCCGACAAAATGGTACAATAAAAATTTAAAAAAAAGACGTGAAGTGGGGGTGATTTTCTCATCCAACCTTGTAGTGTGGGGTATCGTTGGATAGGTCTTTTAAAATAATCAGGGGGTTGCTAAAACGATTTTTCGATTCAGTGATTTATTTGCAAAATATTCAACTTTAAAGTGCAAATTTTCATTACAATCGAGCGTCCCCCCCTCTCAAATCTAAAAGTGGAAAAATTTGAAAAAAATCAGAATGGTAGTAAGTATATCAAACTTTCAAGGAAAATTATAACGGCTAAGTTTGCTTGAGAATTATTAGTAGTTTAAGAGTAAATAGCAGCCTAAGGTAAAAATATACCTAAACTTGGAAGATTTCGTATAAAATACGAAATCCTTAGAAAAATAATTACTTATTTTTTCGTAATGGCTATGGAATCTTAATTTGGACGTGTCCGACACGCTCTTGGCCGGTTTTAATTAGTTAGATAGCTTACTGAGCCAATCACAAGCAAGACTAACTTCTAAAGCCGAGTTTAGACTTGCAAAAAAATCGTGCAAGTTGCATTACATTGCGGCGCTCGACTGACCCCTACAAAGTCGTTGGCTTTACAGCCTCGCATTATAATGAACTTGCACGAATTTTCTTGCAAGTCTAAACATGGCTTAACGGACCTTACGATATTAACGCCATCTAGTGATATTTCACCTGTCAAGAAACCTTTATTACAACGTCAATATATTATTCATTTGTCAGTCAAAGACGTTTAACTAACGAGGTTGATGATTGGTATAACTGTTTATAAAATAAAAAGAGTATTTGAAATCACTTGAATGTAGGTTGGCGGCATAGATATCAAAAATTCGAGCCCTGAGGTCGTATTGCCTATCGTTTCTGACACTCACGATCGCAATCAAATGACAGTTTTTGTATGCGAAAGCGAAATCTGTCATTTGATTGCAATCGCGAGCATCAGAAGCGTTAGGCATTACAGTCCCTGGATCACTGTTCATACCATAATCGTTGTTCCGATGTTTTCTTTTCCCAGTTATATCTTTACCTTGTTACGGTTGTCATAAATTAATTTAGCAAGTTAGATTGCCCTCCCGCAAACATCTTCAATGGCGCAAGCTTTTCAATTTGACTACCCTCTGTGTGTGACGTTTTCTAATTTTTTCCTCGTTTTGTTTTTCCTTTCTTTTGTTTCTGATGTAATGGCGAAGGACGTTTAATTTGACATGTACCTAAATATGAAATTGGGGTGGTAAAAACTGTCCACTAGATTATTCAAGTGGTTTTAAGAACGTAAATGAAAAGATAAATTTGCATTTCATAAGGTTTTTTTTTTCATTGAAAACTTACCTTCCTGTAGGCACAATAAAATTCATTGACTTTATTGTACACCACAATTTAGTAAGCAACACAGTATAATAGAGAGGGGTAGATCTTACCTGTTTTGTTGTTTAATTTTGTGTTGTGTATGCTTTTAAACATTTCATTGTTGTAATAGTGTTACTAACACACGTAAAAAAAAAACGAAAAGACAGGTAATAAAAGATAAAAAGATACATAATAAAGTTCAGCTCTAAAAACCTTCCCAAGTACTTTTGCTATCTTTGTTCTTTGTTAGCTGATTTAGATAAAAACGATGGTATTTTTCGCGTTTCAGTCAGTGAAAATATTTAAATAATTAAACTTTTGTGCTACTTTTATTTTGTTTAAGTTTTTTCTATAAATTCTCTGTGGCACAGTGCCTTGAAATATTAATAATATAATTTTTAATTAGTAAGAACTATCGAGGAGTTAGATGCATGTTATTTACAAGGTTTTAGAAGTAAAAACTGTTAACAATTCTGTTTGTTCTCCTAATAAAAGTAAAATTAAAATTAAAGGGATATAAAGATCGTGCTTTTTTTTAGGAGTCCGACTCGCGTAAGCCAATTTTAGAAATAATTTTATTGTGCAGCGAAAACATGCTATATTTTATTTTATCACCAACATGGGCAATTATAAGTAGCAAGAACTAAGTTCATAAACAGAAGTTGCACTGAGCTGACTTACAATGGGACTTAGCGTCCGTTTGTTTACGCCAACTTAAACGTAACATGCAACTTGCACCGGCCTGATTGCAATTTAATCAGTAACTTTGCAGCCCGGAGCAGGAAGAAATTATTCAATTAATAATATCTTGGAAAACCACTTAAGTTTCCTTTGTTGAATTTTCTTTGTTATTTACATAAACAAAGTACTTAACTTAAATAAAAATTATGCAACAAATGACATTAGGTAGTATCGCAAAGGTTCCTCGTGGACCACACATTACCAAAATGTAACAAAACAGTTAGTGACACACAACAAATTTATCTCCAGACGAATTTGGACGATTATTATTGATTTTAAGTGTTTTAGATTGAAGCGAAAAAGAAACGAGAGACTTTAAGGATTGAAATACTAGCGCAATGTTTTTTGGGCAAAATAATTGTAGGTTAGACGAAGCCTATCAAAATCAAAGTTTAATGAAAAAGCATGAGCTTAGGAAATATTTTTCTATATTTGGAACGGAACCTAATAAATACAGCAACTGGCTCTCTGATTACTAGTTTATATTACGAGTATGTTGTATATACTCAATACCTATTTAGTTCTCATCTATTTTGTACATACTGAAAACCTACTGACCACAAAGTAAGCAAAACACAGCACATATTTTTCGCTCGAAGCAACTCTCAATATGGTTTTCAAAGCGAAAATAGATTCGTAGTAACTTGTTTGCTTAAAGTGAGGTAAACGTACATAAGTTTACTTCACATGACTTTACCAACCACTGCATACACAATAATTAAAAAACTGTATTATATATATATATATATATATAATATTAAAATTTGATTGGAAACATTTTTATAACTATTAAGTAATTTAGGTTATATTTTTGCGGTTTTACACTGTTTTGTTTTAATAAGTAAATATGAACATTTATTCATTTTTAACCGACTTCACAAGGTCTTTAATATTTGTAACCACAGAACTTTACCATTAATTTATATTTTTATCTTTTATCTTTATAAAACTGTCTGATAATAGTAGATTGTACAACAAGAGCACAAAACGAGCCATTTTACCCCAGACGTTCATATAGCCACCCGAGCTGGTACGGCGAGTCTTTTCACTTTGATTGCGAGAAGATGAAATAGCAATAGTGGAAACAATTGTTCACTTACTAGGTACCTTTTCTTGTTCTATTGAGTTATTTAGATGTTTTGTTTAATATAAATTAAAATTTGTTAAAAGAATATAATAGAAACTTTTTTGTTTGTGGCTTAACATTGCCTCGGTCTTAGACGATAGTTTTAATTTATGCACTAGAGCATAAAAAGTCATTTTATTTCGCCTATATCTAGCATAAATATATACGAAGTTTACGAGCATAAGAAGTGAAAAATATGTTTTCGTTTAGGAGGTTACCTATGTATATTTTAAGACTTGATCTATACTTAAAGTTGATTTATTTGTTAATAAGCCACATTTTTGCGCAACCACTAAGCAAAAGTCTACCTTCTACTCCGTACGAGATTAAATTAAAATTTTCCTAGTGTAAGTAGGTAGTGTGCTCTGACCATAGACAGGTAGTTCCATAGATCAAAACCGCGCTCCCCTGAACTATTCAGAAGCTAAGGAAGTTGTGTTATCATTCATTAACGTAATTAATGGAGTTGTGAACTATGCTGCCGGCGTGATGGTAGGCTTGAGGTGAGCTATCATCTTCATTGTGTATCTTCATAATTATACCTATAAGCGGTAAGAAGATAATAATGTTTGTTTATCACTCGCTGTGAATAAATAACTATTTGGTTTCCATGGCAATGCGTATTTGTTCAACACAAAAAGTATTCTAATTATTCAGCAGCGAAATTACTTAAAGCAAAGGGGTAATGAAAACTGTGGAATGGCGTAACCGTACCTCCGCTTTCTATTTCGGCGGGTTTTAAGCCCGTATTTATTCAAATTAATGAGTACGCGTGTTATCATTAGGATCATTAACATCGGTAACCGCTTACAATTCGTTTTCGCCATTCAATTAGTAAATAGTCGGGTTATAATTAATTTATTTTAACAAGATGTCCCCGGGGAGACCCGGTGTGGGACCCGTCGACATTTCGATTAAAACTTTGTATCCTTTCTGATTCGCATTAACGTTGTATCGCTGCTGTCTTTTTTGTTAATAAACCTTCCTAAATTAATAACTCGGCATGCCCGCGAATGTTTTGTCGGATTTTGATTATAAAGGTAATCCAATCCGAACTTCTTTGTTGGTATTAAAGTCGCTTCACTTTTATGGATTTCCCGTGGACAAAGAACTCGCTTTCTCTTCTTTTTACATTTACCTTTTTTATGCCACTCCTTTATCGTATTATTACACCACTGCCCAAAAAAAAGAGTACCCTGCATTTTGATTTACAACCTCAAAATCAATCGCAAAAAATACGTCAAAATATAAAAAAGTTAGGCTCCCTTACTCTGAAAATATGCCGCAAAAAGTGCAATTAACCGAATACAGTATTAGTGTTCGCTGTCTGGTCGCAGCGCGCTTATATTCGTCACGCGAACCTCGTAATGCCGACTGATCTGCCGCGACGGGCTGCATTCGCGACTATATATTATTCATAACGTTTTCAGTTGGGAAGCGGCCCACACGGAATATTAGAGGCGCATACCCAGTTCATCCGGGCTTTCGAATTCATCGCTAACTAAATTGTTTTCCAGCGTTTCCGATCGTATATTTGCCGATTGATGCGGTGCATGTAGTTTTTGAGAACGATAATTTGAAAATTGCTGCGGTTATTTTATTTTTTAGCTTTTAGGCAACGTTTATGAGTGCATTGCATGGTCTGTTTGTGTTTTACTTCTGCAAACAAATCGGTTTTACAAACGTTACTACACTTAACTTGATTTGTTGTGGTTTAGCTTTTTACATGTTTACTGAATATTCTTGTAAAGATTTTAAAGGAAATTTTTTGTTCAAAATTAAAGTTACGTATTCGACACCATATGCTTTGTACTTGAATATTATATGGAACGATTTTGTCACCTACTTACATTTTTTTTAAACATTCTCAAATTTATTATATCGCAGGTGAACAATGTAATTAAATTGTTTAAAGCCCATTCAAACTAACCCGAAATATTTATTTTTAAACTATATTGTATTTGACAACTTGAAAGATGGAATAGGATGAATATATTCAAGCTTGCAATTCGACCGCTCGATCTAAACATCATTACCTTCTCCCAATGAAAGGACAAGTTACAACAGATTTGATCATACTTAATTCAGTATCACGCATCCGTGCTGTCTTTCGTATTCATAAAAAGTTAACTTCTAGATTATTACTTAACGGGCAGGTTGGTAGATTAACACATTTCCAATACAAGGTTCATTAGCTCCTACACTAGACATCCTGTCCCGTAGAGCTAACTATACTTGAATCGTTTGGGTAATTAACTAAATGTATACAAACTTTAGCTGCCAGATTTGGTATATTCAAGGATTTTAAATATTTTTACTTATCTATCATTGTAATACAAACAAGAATAGTGCATTTCAATACAGAAATGTAAACTTTTAGATAGTCAAATGGGAGAATTTTAATATTCAAGACACCAATTGAAGTTATTTTGTTTACATTTAGTTAAATACCTATCCAAACCAAGTGTAGAATGAGAATTTCCATAAAGTTACTCGAGGCGATTTTGAGATGATCTTTTCTAGAAATATTTGCTGTAGGTAATGATAACAAACGCCGTAAGAATGCTGAATTACCCAGTCAGAAGGCTGCACTGGACTGGACGTAGTTGAGGTCTTTAATCTGTTTTGTATTTAAATCTACAATCACGCCTGAGGATAACACGATATCAGCATTGTTCAGTAATGTAACATTGTCCTATGAATGTTCTCCTTCTTCCTACATTTCCGGTTTGATCCAGGGTCAGCCGCCCCGATCTTTATTCTCCACGGACGTCTCTTTTAGATCACTATTTAATCAATATAAGCGACCTCTTTCCTTATAGTCATATCGTTTAGAGTAGGAAATTACATTGTCATTTAATTTTTTACTTCATTTTTCGTCAATAACATGTATTATTTTGTTTTTAGGTTGGCGCAGCTATGATGTCCTGTCCTCTCCCGCTGCCGCTGCTGCCGGCCCTGCATCCTCAACCAGCGCTAGCTTCAGACTTCCCCATCCACATCGGAATAAAGGTAAATAGTCACACATTTTTGTATTAAAGTTGTTGGAAATATCTGTGCACCTGACTATTTGATGTCACAGGAAGGTTACAGACCGCAAACAATACAATAATGAAATAACAATTTTATACAAGCATTTGCGCTTGAGTTTCTACCAGACGATGACTCGAACACGGAGCGAGCGAAGGCGGTCTGTGGAAAAACCTTCAAGCAAGCTAGGTGCTTAGATATTTCCTACGGTTTCTAAGGTATCTTAAAATTAATCAGAAGTATTTCATCCAGTGGTTGATCAAGTAGAAATGAACATTCGGGTAAACCTTTTTCACTGGACATTTTCATGCCCATAAAGTAACAACTTTGACGCTTTGTACTTTGAACATCGGCTAAATGCACGTAGATGAATATTTTGTTAATCAAAATACACGGCAGTGCATCAGGGCAACGTTAAAAAAACGAGCGTCATATCAGTTTAAAAACTTTTAAAGTTTTTATCACTTTTAATACAGTCAAATTTTCCTAAGCACTGGCTAAAATGTTCTTGATTAATTCTGTATATCGTATAATTTATTAGGATTAGTTGTTAAATAAACCTCCTTCTGATAAGTTGGGGAAAAAATAACGTTAATAGCCTGTTAAAACAAATTTCGTCGTCGTAACTAAATTAACGTGTCTATCGAAATTTTCTTCCAAACATTCCGAACCGAAATCATTACGTTTTTACATATTCATATACTAATAAATACACATATACATATTATAAATGGCTGTATACTCGTAATAGCAGTTGCCTGGGGCTTGAGCCGAATTATTATCTTCTTTTTAGCTCGGGTAAGGGCTACATTACACGCTGGAAGTTAAACGAGGTACAAAATAATTAAGTTCTTATCAAAATTCTCTGATTATTTTATGTGGGGCGTAACTTACAAAGGCTTTAAAACGCTCCCTCGCCGTTGTTACTGTTAATTGCAGGGGTTTTCGACGAAAAAAGAGATTTATATTGTACGCTTATTTTCATACGTAGCTTTGTTTGTGCTTGGGCTAGATTATTGGCACGTAATTTTCAACTTATTTAGAAATAACATGGAGTTATTAAACCGTAATGAAGAAGTAAGTCGTCAAAATATTATTGGACTTAAAATTATATCAAAATGGCTTACGTTAGGCGACCTCATCCCAGTTGTAGCACTTATTATTTCGTGGGTATTTCCTTAAATCCTTATACATGTGTATAAGGATTTTTTTTGTGTGTGTCTGTACACACACAAACGGGAAAATGCAATGCACACGCAAATAGGGAAGGCAGAGCACACGAAGCGTTGCCACTTCGAGTTACTTTAAACAATTTTTGGTTTTAAGTTTGACAAAAACGGTACAATAGTGACAGGTTGCTAGCCTGTCGCCTACGGTATATCTTAACCTATAATATCCTCAGTTGCCTCTTACGACATCCACGGAAGGAATGGAGAGGTGTAATTTTAACCCGTCACCACACGGCTAAAATCCTTATAATTAGGGACTATTTACTCCATAAAGAAAATTTAATTGAGTTTAATTGATAATTTACAGACATAAATGAGACTTCTGTCTGACGTGTTTGTAAATGGCCCTAGTCAAATATCTTGTCGTTTATTTATATCACAAACGCAATAAAAACTTTACCAACAGCTGATTTTAGTACCATGAACTAATAAAACTGTTCACTAATTTAACGTACGCCGTCGACTTCAAAATAAAGTAATTTGGCAACTCCCAGCCCTATTTTTACTTCGTGTTTCTCGTTCAATGTTTAAGTATAAAGTAGGAAAAAAATATATAATTTAATCCAGTCGCCCTCTCCGTCGAGTTTCAGGCAACTTAAATTGCGAATATATCAAAGCTAAATAATATTAAGTAAGCAAAAGAATATAAGGTAACTTTAGGAGACGAGACTAGGGATTTAAGGGGAGCGTATACTTCAACAGCGCTGTTATATTTCCTCGGTTACTATTGTTAAAATTATTGTTGTTTGATCTTTCATTTACATACCTTAGATATATATTTATGGGCTTGTATGAATACTTTCATGTAAAATTCTTTTAGCCAGGCTTTCTCTATCACCAACAGTACCACTTTCTGCCAACTGCACGATGGGAAATTCAGCCGAAAAATTTCGGAAAAAGTCGCAAAACGAAAAATAACATGGCTCTGTAACAGAACGGAGTGGACCGGCATCAGGACAGTAGAACAGCTATTTAAGCTCGCTATGGAGAGGACAGGATTTAAAGTGATGACTGTCAACCTTAAATAATGCAGTGTTTCTCTAAAAAGCGAAGGAAAAGCTAAGCTGTAAGAATGATATAACAGCGGCTGTAGTTTGACAGACAAAAGCTAAAATAACCTTTGATTGTTAATTTAAATAAGTAGATAATTCGATATACATGAGTAGGAAAGCACTAAGCCGTTCTTCCGTTATTTAGAAAAAGCAAGTACCTAAGCGCAAGCAAACAAGCGAAAGCGAGCAAGCAAAAGCAAGCAAGCTAGCACAAGGAAGTTAACGCAGGAAAGCAAGCGGGAAAATTAGTTTGGAAAACAGGGCTATCTTTCCTGTCTGTCCGTTATACTAGATCATGATTGTAGCTTTCAAAACACATTTGGACACGCCGGCTATGTTAGTCGTTACTAACTACTATGGTACTATGGTAGTCGTATACTTGTTATACATTTTCCACCCGCATTCTTCTTTATACGAGTTCTATACACATGCCAATTCAAATCAAAATATTTTAATGAAAATCATTGAAAATATTTTGTTTCCACATTATTGCGTGTAATAATTTGATCAAATTTTCATTAAGCAGATAGTTAATTGCGCATTTTTGTGGTTTCAACGGTTATTAAATTGATATTGACTTTTTCGTGGTTATCACATTTATTAATTATTGAAGTACCTATGTATTAAATTAGTAGTAATACTTTGTTCGACTGAACAAAGACCGATTCTTTGTTTGATGATGACTTTGTTCAAAGAAATAAGCTAAGTAATATTATTTCCTTATTCTGAATGCCAACGTTAAATATTTCGTTTTTAGGGTTCCGTACCTACCTCGAAAGGAAAAAACGGAACCCTTATAAGATCACTTTGTTGTCCGTCCGTCCGTCCGTCTGAATTTGGTACGAAGCAACGTCTTATAGCAGAGATAAAGTCTAAATTGCGAAAACCGTAAATTTTTAGTTACATCATATAATAATAATATTTTTAATCATTTTAAAGTTACTACCTACAGGTTTGTACGGAACCCTCGGTGCGCGAGTCCGACTCGGACTTGGCTGGTTTTTATGTATGATATTGCTTGTAATGTTTTAAACTTTCACTCAAATGAAATCTGATGATGATGAGTAATACAGTGTTTATTTCTATTTGCAATAGGCGGAGAGCAATATATACTTAGCGCCACAAAATTTGGCCCACTCGACATACAAAATTACCTATTACTGCATACATTGGTGGGCCAGATTTTTTGCCGCTCAGTATAGTAAAATCTTTTATTATGATCGTTTGTTTACATAGTAGATAATTTAAATTTTTAATTTGAACCCATAACGTTAAGTTTATTAAAAGAAAAAGAATCCCCGAATCAGGTTTCCACGTGACAGGCTTAGCCTAGTGTGGAACCAACGGAAACCCTACTTGTAAATTGTTTTTGCTTTTAATAAACCATTTTGATTTTTTTTTTTTAGAGAAAAATAGTCTTTTGAGGAGTTTTGAACTGTATTATCTTTTACTCAATAGTCATCTCCAATTTGGATAAATATCAACATCGAACATGTCTTAAAAAAAACTTTTTTTTTTAATTTCACTTTCACTCTTTGCAAGTGCAGAAAGACTTAACCGCGACTGTACTAGATCTATTGGCATTTAATGGCTCGTAATTTGGATGTAATTTTCAATCTCTAGCTCAGGAAATAAGATGTCGGCATTTAATGATTAATTGCTCTCAAAATTAAAGTGTGTTGCCATTCACCCCAAAACAAATCAATGAAAACCGACTTTCCTGTCGCGTTTTTATTTTCTACTCACCATGTCTGATAATATTTTATTCGTTACCCTTCCTGAACGCACGAAGCCATGAGGGCTAGGCTACCGTTCCGTGGTCACCAGTTGGCGCCACTGTGTAGACAAAGGTCCTGCCTGAAATATAGTGGTTAGTTTGTTATTACGGTTGTGAAAACAAAATTTGCAGTTACATCAATTTTTTATGCATTAATAATAATAATAATAATTTATTTATTTATCAGACAACATAGATCCATTATTTGTTAGTACATGCATTAAAACCGTAGGGTGACTGCACCATTCATGAACTTTACCAGTCATGATCATCAGTTATCTGCACATAAGTGTTATTAGTTTTTAAAAAAGTAGCGTCTTTCTTAATATTGGGTTAGCGGAAAAAATATTCCATTATTGGTTCCTGTCCATGATTGGTGCCGTCACCCTAACATAAAAATATCGAGCATGCCACAGAGTTGCGTAGTCCCGTTTTATTCGGAAAAAAAGAGGACAAAGGTTTCCGTAAGACAACACTGTCTCATAACACAGACATTTATTGCCCCGTAACGCATATTTACAATAATTAATATCAGGTATTGCAAAATATTCACAAAATTATTCTAATTATAAATAAACCCGCGCAGCTCACCCAAAACAGTGACATTCGACATTTCGGAGACCTCTCGCTACAGTAGCGCCTCTAGCGGCGAATTCATACACGATAGCCTCCATTGAATGATGCGTGTCTACTCAATCCACACTGGGCCCGCCTGGGAACTAAGGCCTAAGCCCTGTAACTCTGAGGGGAACACCCAAATACTCCGAATTTTATAATTTTCGGATTTATAAAAATCGGATTTATGAAGAATCGGAATAGTCATATTAGGAGTTTTAAAACACTCGGAATTATAAAAATCGGTATTTTGAAATTCGTGATTCCGACTTTCGGAATTTAGTTTTTCGTATTTATGTAGTGTACCCCATTCTGAGAGGAGAATTGTGCCTAATAGTGGGATTTCGTGGCTATATAGCCTGGGATGATGAAGATGAACTATAAAGTCTTCATTAACAAATACAAGCCTCCGCTTCAGTGTGCGTGCGGCTTAAGATTTTACCTTCTCATAGAAGCACCGTCACACCAGTATCAATATTTGAGGCGAACTTTTGCCCAATTGCCTTTGCAAGTTAAACCGTCTTAATTTCTAAGTATTGATTCGTATACCTTCAAGTTTAATTAGTTTCCAGTTTTGAGACGTTTGCCTCATTTATCAGAAACGTTTCGACTTCAGAATTGTGGACGCTGTAATGTTGTTTGAGTGATTAAACTTCCCAAGTGTTTGCCTTAATTATTGTTATTCTGATCTATGTAATTTCATTTGTTTATGTTTAAGCCGATATCGAGAGGATTGTTCTAAGCTGCTTACACAGTTTCTCTTTTGATTAACATTATTTAATTTATATTTTGTTAGTATTTTTTTAGTTTTGGTTGTTAAATTATATTGTCAAAGTTTTAGATTTTTTATTCTTCGAATTTTATTTACTTGATCTTACATTTGCGTAAATTTGTCTAAAACAAAAAAACACCTATTGAACCAGTGTAGTTAATTGTGACACGATTCGTCCTAAACTGCTTAAAGGTTTCACTTTGTTAAAGTTAAACATCATTCTTTCGTTATAGATGTGATATTAATGTAGTTTTTTAGTACCAGTAAACAAAGTAAGCTCAGCGCGTATGCTAAAACTAAATGTGCATTATAATAAAAAGAAGATCGAGGCACGCTCCGTTGCATAAGTTTACTCATTAAAGTCCAATTTCTTCAAACGTCAGGAGAGTAAAAATATGAAAAATTTGCTGTTGCGAAACTTCGCCGGCTCGAATGGTGGTATTTATAAAGAATACTTGAACAACCACGAGAGCCATCCCCAGACACGGCTCTTAACTAAAAGAGTTTGTTGTTCATACACTATCGCGTCCTAATATGCTCTGTTGATTCAATTTTCGTCGTCCGTAGCCATATTTCAGTAGCGGTCGAGATTTCAATTCATACATAATATTTGAATAAATAAATATGCATGAAACCAATTTATACGGGCCAGGCTAGTGAAGCATTGCCCTGGGCCGGTGGAACCACAATATCAGTGCCTCATTAGTGGCATCCCGCTGCTACGGCGTAGCGGCCTACGAGCCCGCTACGGAAGCGCTACGGCGGGCGCTACGCCGTCGTTATTGTTCCCTGCCAATTCCGAGGACGTGACAACTTTGCAGCTGCTTGTCTCTATTTACAGCGTCCTTTGTAAGCAAGTCGTCTTTGTCGCTGTGTTCTACTTATTTGCAGTGTTTTCAGGTCGTTTCTAATGTTGCGAATCCCGCTAATTATATATATGAAAGTTTGTAAGTCTGTTTGTTACTTCATCACGTCTAAACCGCTGAACCGATTTAGATGAAATTCGGTATACAGATAGTTTGTGCCCCGAGGAAGGACATAGGATAGTTTTTATCCCGGCAAATTGCATAGTTCCTACGGGATAGTGAAAACCGAATTCTACGCGGACGAAGTCGCGGGTAACGTTTACATAGTACTTTGTATTTCTGCTTTAAAAATTCTAAAGGATCTCAAAGAATATCATCATAATCGGCAGTCGAAGACGTCCACTGTTGGACATATGCCTCACAAACAACGCCATAAAGACCGGTCTCGCACCGCTCGCACCCATCAGAATTCTGCTACTTCTATCAGGTTGTCACGCGTTAATAACTGTGTTTTAAAATTAATTCATATTTTTTTGTAAATTATTGAGTTAGTAACTTAACACCTTTTGCAAAAGGTTTTTAATATATATTTTTAATTTGGTTGAAAAACGTTTTCACACAGTGATCGATGCTCAAAGTTTACGACGTCAAAGAGGTGATTTCATTTTGAATCAAAAATTCAGATGTAAAACTTTTACAGATGTATTGAGATATTGACTCAAACTACCTAACCAGACGCCAAAATATTTTAACATAGGTTTTTTCATACCCATGACGTATGATCACGCTAACAAACGAATAATTGTTACCTCGACGTTTCGGCTACATTGCAGTGGCCGCGATCACGCTCACGAGTAGACTAAGGGATTGGGTATGGTAATATTTATATGTAAGTGAGAATGACGAAAATTTAAAAAGCATTATAATATTAAAACAATTTGTATAATTCGAGTCAAATGGTCGAAGTACTCAAATGAAATTTCAATAGATTTAATTTTACCGCGTACCTTGTCGAAGCTCGATATTTCGACACAGTTGCAGCCGCCTAAAATTTGAAATCATGTCATTTGATTTGTTCATAACATTAGTAATCACATTAGTAACATTAGTGGTGGTCTGAGTGGAGAGCCTTGGGGGAGGCCTATGTCCAGCAGTGGACGTCTTTCTGCTGACATGATGATGATGATGATTAGTAATGACCGCGATAGTCTAAAACATTGTGTTCAAAAGATCTAATTCTAAAAACACTAATAAACTAAATAAAACATATTAAAAAAAAACAGTTCTCAGTTTACCTTAACATAAATAAAATAAGACAAGTGATTAAAAACACAATATACCCAGACACAGGCAAGTATACAATCTTTTCATCTTCGTTAACGAGAAGCGACGTGACAAAAAACGGGCAAATATTAGTGTGGTAACATTAAATAACAGGCATTATCCCGGTACAATATAAACGTCGCGACCTGAGCACAATAAGCGCTCGTCGGTTAATGGCCGCCCGTCCGTCATCTTTCCCCTGCGATAGGGATGCGGCCTAACCGAACTTAGTGCCAGTACTATTAAATAAAAAATAAATAAAGAAAGGAATAGTAGATTATTGTCGTGGCCTGGAAGTAGGCAATTGCTGGCTGAGTATGAGTATTCTTTTTGCTATTCCAGCCGAGACTAATATAAAGCTTTTCTCAAAAATGGTGAATAATTCTGAAATAGTATAAACTTTTTCTCAAAATATATTATAAAATTAAATTTTATTCCAATATTTTTCTTATGCTTTCCCGCCTTTTTTCATTAAAAATAAGTGCAAGTGCATTTTTCCACCGAAAACACCACAAGCTATTTCAGACCCAATAGAAAAAGTCCGGAGTTCCAACAAAATATCTTATACCGGCCATTAGACTTGGCTGTATACGACTTGTGCCAACATTTCCATGGCCTTTTTAACTTTAAAAAAAATGTGACTGATTGCAGGCGCGCTAATTTATTATTGTCGAGCTAGCGCACCTGCAATCTTTTTAACTTTTTAATTTTTCGCTGACCATAAACTATGCACTGCACCTTCTGATATGTAAAGAATAATGTCAACTTTTACGGACATTTTTGAGAAAATTAATTTATTCACAACAACAATCGCAAGCAAACGTCAAACGTCAAACGGACCTCACGATACTAACGCCATCTAGCGATATTTCACCTCTGTGAAAACCCTCATTAGTCCCAAACTAAGCAATGAATGTACTATATACTACCTGACTACGAAGCTTGAGGTCCTGGGCTCGATTCCCGGCTGGGGTAGATATTTGTATGAATAATTCGAATGTTTGTTCCCAGGTCTTGGATGAGGTCTTATATGTATTTATTTATATAAGTATGTTTATCCGTTGCCTAGTATCCATAGTACAAGCTTTGCTTAGTTTGAAACTAGATCAATTGGTGCAATTCATAATACAAAAACACAAATTCGCCCCAATAAGCGAAAAACCAGGTCCTAAAAAAATCTTGCCATGTTTTTTGGATGTCTATTATAGTACAGTAAACTATCCGGACCTTTGGATTCGTTTTTAAATAGAATAATTGATTGGTTCAAATACTTAATCATATTTTTAATTCAGATTATTTGTAGTTTATCGTAATCTTGGCCCATCCCTATCCAAGCTTCAACCACAACTAAGCACGATTTTCGCAATCGATATTTATATTTATTTTATAGCGTTAATTATGAACAAACCTTTATTCAAGTCGAATTACGGTGTTATTTTATGCAGGGTATTTTCTTAATAGGAAAATCTAATTAATGATGGTCCATTAGCAATTAAATACGGTGTCGTTCCTTTGTTTTAGTTAAACAGATATTTATTTCCGATTTAGTTTAGCGTTGGTTACTATGGAAGCTTTTACCTGGCAACCGTGTTTTTAGATATAACAAAAACTAAGGTCAAAATCAATATTAGGAGTTGGTTTAACAAATGTTAAGCCCTCTTTAGTCAATCACTAATAAGCTCCTGTTATTTTATTTTAAATAAGTCTCTGTTTTTTCGAATAGCAAAATAATTCGAGAATACCATAAAAATCGAGGTACGAGTGCCGGTACTTTTTGTGATCAACTGCGGGTAGTTCGAAGGACGCGCGCTGCTAGGCAGACTTGACACCCTACACTTGAGTCTACTCGTGACCACGGCCACTGTAATGTGGTTGAAACGTCGAGGTAAATATTACTCGTGTGTTTTAGCGTGATAAGTCTCGTTTATGGTATTATAATATTCAGATAACAAACATATTACCTTAGCGGACTGTCTGTGACCAGCGGCGCAGCTTTTTTTTCTCTTTTCATTGCGTGTGCTGCCATGTTACAACTTGGTCCCAAGCGTCCCCGCCGCGCATTGAATGAAGAAAATTTCCGGCTCCGAAACCGTATGCCCGAAACATGTCGAGCTAAACTCTATTTAAGACGCAAGTTATCCGTTTTTCATAGAATGGAGAAAATGCTCGTCGCACCATATGGCCGGACCGTCAAAGGACAGTAAAGAACACACAAAACATACCTCTCATTCAATAAAGCATGAACAAACGCCGCGAAAGCTTATGCAACCTTCATACAAAAACATGTAAGAAACTGAAATAAATAATAGAGTGCCTCTAAGCAATGAACGCAATTGGTTCCTCGAGTCAGGGCTAACCTGCGCGAACCCAGCCTTAAAGTATTAAACCAACTGGAGATACAAACCTATCCCTTTGCTTATAAGTGCAGCACCAGCGGTCATACTCGTTAGAATATGCAATCGTGATTTGGGCAATTCCAGTAAGTGCTTGACGACAAAATTGCATAGCGAAATTCAGATTTTTATGGGATCCATTCATTTCATCAAGAAACATGTAATAATATTAATGACAATTATCGCGCGCTGTTCCTTCAGGAATTGTGCATTTTTCCGGGATAAAAAGTAGCCTTTGTCACAATCATTCTGGCCCATAAACTATCTCAATGCCAAAAATCACGTCGATCTGTCGCTCTGTTTCAACGTGAAAGACGGACAAACACACAAACACACACACACAACTGATATGAAGACTGTAAAACTATAAAAAACAGACAATAATCAAACATGAAAGGTTATAAAAGTTTTTTATTTTAGTTATTTTGTGTAGTTTTACGTGTGGCACTTCCGTTCGTCTTAAAGCTCTAAGACCCCAACTGTAATCCAAGTACCGGTAGCCGTTAACTCTTATTTGCACCACGTACGACAACTTTATTTTTTCATGCCCCATAACGAGGATAAAAGTTTTCCAATAAGGGCTTCCCAATAACTTTCTTGCCGCTTATTACCCACGTGACAATTGATGGCAATGGCTCTTTTTAACTGACTTCTAGAAATGAGGGTGTTTACCTGATATAAAACGGTAAGTGCGTTATACACGCTTTTGTTTGGGTTAGGTTTATCTTAATTATGCATTGTGTAAAATAAAGTCACTTCCCGCCATCTGTGTGCTAAAATATTTTTAACAAAGTGACGGATTTAAATGTGGTGTTCATAATGAGATAGATAGTTTTTCACGGAAAGTATTAGGTTTAGTATGGTACAGTAGTGACACGTCCCGGCTTTGCGCCAGTATATTTTTGGGAAGTAGAGCTGGAAAATATGAATTGTTTTAGATTTGAGACCTTTTTTTGAAAATTGCATCTTTCGAACCGTATTTACACAGTTAAATTAAAAACAACTATTCTTTTAATAAAAACTTTGAAAAAAAAACCATCAAGTCTTAGACTTAAGTTAAGCGTCAAGTGGTAGCAAACAGATAAAGTTACCTTCGCATCCCACTGATAAGATAATATAAATGCGAAAGTTTGTAAGTCTGTTTGTTTGTTTGTTTGTACAAAAATAGTTTGAGTCAGGGGAAAGGACATACAATATTTCTATCCCGGAAAAACATAGCATAGGATAATTACGGTGATGAAGTCGCGGGCAACAGCTAATTTGTAATATTAGTAGTAGGTAATCCTAAGTCCTAACTAATATTACAGAACCGAAAATACAAACTGAGACATGGAACTAAAACGTCACTGGACGTCACTGGTTTGTTTTGGACGTGATTGGTTTTTTTTTGGAGTGAGAATCATAATTTGATTGCTTAGTAGCGACATCTCGTCTGGGTGAGCGGTTAGTTCCGAAAGAATGTGATGTCTCTCGATGACAGCGAAACATAGATGTCGCTAGTTCTGCTGCTTAAGTAGCGTAGTAGAAAAAAGCAATCTGAGATATGTGTGCATAGGAGAAATTTGTGTCTAGACTCCTGTCCAGCGGTGGTGTAGGGGTTATAGCACGCAGCACGGATTGCTGAGGACCTAGGTTCGATTCCCAGCGCTGGTTTCTTTTTCTGGTTTTTCTGTGCATCCATGTCTCAGTTTGTATTATCGATATGCTTTTCACGGCATACCCGTAAAAGTAACAAATTTGGAGTTTTTTTTTATTCGACTGTATGGCAAACGAGCAAGTGGTCTCCTGATGGTAAGAGATCACCACCGCCCATAAACATCTGCAGTTGAAATAAAAAATCCAAAAAGACTAAAAAAAAAAACAACAATATTACAGAAGTTACAGAACACAGTAACGATTTCCATTGTCTCCGATCCATTTTTCCATGCAGCCTTTCCATCGAATTAATTTTTAACAACTCGCCCTGTAATTGGGCGTTCGCGTGCCTCCACGCACCGCGCTGCACCGCCAAGTGTGGACAAAACAAATTAAGGCGAAACCTTGTTATGTTATTGTTTAGTTTTGTAACTAAGGGACCCCATACATCCCTGTATTTTTTTTTGTTATTTTTTCAAATTTATACTGTAGTTTTTAAGTATTTTATTTGTAATTATTTTATTTAAAAAAAATGACTTTCTGCCAAGTTTCTTGCGGCGCATTCTTCTTGGCAATGATGGTCTTTCCGAAAGCGCTGGTAAAAAATGACGTGTAAAAGTGCCCGTTGCGGCCTATTTACTGAATAAATGATTTGAATTTGAATTTAAATTTGATTTGTTCCGGATTTACCCCGTATTCGTAAAAGCTGGTAGACTAGAAAAGTATGTATTAAAGTACCCGTGCATCGCAGTTTGTTTACAAAATTAACCTCGTTTTGTTAAGAGGCGCGTATATAGTGTACAGTCATGTCAGTTGTACTCGTAAAGCCGCTTGCCAAGCTTTCATAAATTTGATTATTATTTTGCGTATTATGTCACTTTGTCAAACAGACAAAATATGAATTTAACTTTACTATAATTGCGAATGTGAATATATTGGTTTGTTTTTTACGTTTGAAATACTCATAATTTTGTGATATGGAGATACTTTGATACCCTGGAGAGGAAGTAGAATAGTTTTATCGTGGACAATTGCATAGTTACAGTGAAATAGCGATAAACGAAATATTTGCTTATTAAACCGAAGTCAAAAGGAAGTATCCATCCATGTATTTTTGTACATACAATATCAACTGTAACCTTTATTGATTGATATTTTACAACTAGTTCGAGTAGATTATAAAAGAAAGAAAGAAACAAAAAATGTGCATGTCACAAAACGTTCCCAAACCAACAAACTGCCGGCCATCAGAACCGGTGCTGATCTTCCTCATTATACTTTTAAAAAAAACACATCTCAAACAAAATGAAAACTGAGACAATCTTTAGATTCCAAAATAATAGTAAGATCGTACTCAAATGCTTGCTTTAAGCATCATAAACCTTTTGGCTTTTCCGTAAATGATTAAAAAACGACAATACGAGTATTACGGCTTTGTGGTGTCCTCTTAACACAGCGCTCTGTATCTGAGGCAGGGTGGGTAATTATAATTTTGCTTTTATCGTTTTCCGTGTCCTGATGCTTGTTTGTTTGGGATTCGGGTTACGATTTTGTTTAGTGGTTTCACCTAATTAGACGAGCGACTGAATAGTCTACGCTTCGGGACAATGTTTGAGTTTAAAAACTGTTACACTTTATGGAGCAGTTAGAGCACGATCACAGACAGGCGTGATGTTTGTGTGTGTGTGTTAGAGCACGGTAGCTGTAAAATGGACCAGTAATAATACAATTAGTATTAGGTATACGATTGCAATTATTTGAAATTGTTTACTTATCCTTTGATGTTCATCTTCACCATCATCTCAGCCATAGGAGGTCCACTCTTGGACATGGGTCTCCCCCATTTACCTCCAGTTGCTTCCATAGGAAGCGACCTGCATTCGCATTCGCTTTATCCAAGTCATCGGTCCATCTCATTGGTGGGCGTCATACGCTGAGTAAGTCGATCTGCGATCCCCACTTGAAAACTTTTTAGCCCCAACGGCCATCTGTTCTCCGTGCTATATGGCCTGCCCATTGTCACTTAAAGCATCACGTCCACTGCGTCAGATCGGCGTACTGCGTACGTAGCGGACAGATTTGTTGCTTTGTATGGATTTCTATGGTACTGCGTGCACTGAATCGGCATTTCTGAGCCAAAATAACAAATCCGTCCGCTCCGTGCGGTGCATACTCTCCGATTCCGATGCAATGGACTCGTAAGGAGGGCTCGGGCTTTAAGGAGCTAATTTGCTTGACTGTCAGTGACCCTCGTTCTTCTTCTTTCTTCTCTTTAAATTTTTCACCCTTGAAATTACCATGATATGATTTTAAATCAAGTACTTATATATAAATAATTTACTAGCTTGAAACATGTCGAGCTAAACTCGATTTCAGACATGAGTTATCCAATGTATTATCATTTAATATAAATATTTATTACTACTAGACGTTATCACAATAAGATTAATAAGAATAATGAAGTACTTATTAAAATTTGGCAGATGGACTTTAGTTTCGTTCATTTTCTAGCATTGGGTACTGAAAAAATTAGGCACCTACCCAAAAGAGACGTTGGTCACAGTAAAGTTCTCTATCGTTTGCCCGAAGTTCATATGCCATAATGTATAGTTTCCATAATATTTATGTTTATTCGTCATAAAGTAATTATTTCTGAAACATTATTTCCTCGGCATTGATATTAAACTAACCTAACCAATTGCATTCTATAATATAACATTTAAATAATCTAACCAACAAAAAATTGGAAAACTCCCGACTTTGTCACTTCAAAGTTCAATATCTCAAAAACGGCAAAATCGCTTGAAAACCTGATTTCAAATTAAAAAAATCGCATTCAAATCGGTCTACCCGTTTAAGAGCTATGATGCCACAGACAGACAGACACACATAGTGGTCAAACTTAAATAACAACCCTCTTTATGCGTCGGGGGTTAAAATACAAACAGTCGAAAATAGAACCTCCTCCTTTTCGAAGTCGGCTAAAAATCTGGAAAACAGCATAGTTCTTTATATTTTATGGCAAAACGTTGGCATGGTAAGTGAAATTATGGCAAGTGAAAGTATGGTAAGTGTGAAGTGTATAGTACACACACACAATATCCTTAACAACAATTTTCTTTTCTTTCCAGATCTTGTTTATATTTTTAATCTTGCATGCACGTTTTGGCGCGGTTGTTCTTGTACTGTATTGTGTCATAATCATATCATAATAGCTGATAGCGTCCAGCTGTTTTTAGTACTTAGTATTTTTTTTTATAATTCGCCCTCGCAGCCACCCAAGTTATAGGCTCAGCCTAGTTTGGGGTCTGATAAATAAATCGATTGCAAAAACTTATTATTTAAATAATCACTTAGATTCAATTGCAATACATTGCCACCGATGGTCGATCAATAATAAATCTATAGCCATGCGGCGCCGCAATGTATCGAAAACTTGCTCGATATTTCCCGCACTTTCAAAGGTTTAATAGAATGGTTGCGTGACAAGTGCGCGCGCGCCACCGGAAGCGCTGGGCGGCAAGACTTCCGCCCGGTTCCGGCTGGAATCGACGCGGACGGCCCGTTTCCGGCAAACTCAATCCCCGATTAAGTAAACTGTTCGAGATTTAGCCGCCGATAAAATTTATAAACCTGTTTGATTCTTTGAATGCTGATAACGTTTCCAATGCTGTTAAGTGCCGTGTCCATTTATTAACTTTTACCCCGACTTGGAAGTTTATTCACAGTACTGTAGTACTCGTAGCAGTAGCATAATTGCTGTTAAGAGTTTTTACATTAGGTTTTGGTTTCGTTACTTCATATTACATAGTCTCGATTTTAATGCATAGATAGGCTACATCAAACCTACTACTAGAAGTGCGTTAAAATTGTCAAAATTTCAGTTTATTAAATAAAGCATACCAAACAATGACTCGAAATTCAACAATAAACAATACTGAAAAAAGGCACGAAGTAAATACCTAATAAATTAAAAATTTCAAAAACCCCTGACACAAAACAACGCCAGCAAAAATAAAAAAAAAACGCCACCAAAAAAGACAACTAAAAAGTAAATAATAATTATGCACTACCTAGCTGTTGCCCGCGACTTCATCTGCGAAGAATTCGTTTATCTCTATCCCGCGGGGACTATGCTGATTTCCCGCAAAATTAGCCTAAGTTAATTTAGTATAAGTACCTAGTAATATTTTTCGGTGTCGGGGAACCGCTGAGGTAAATATTTTAAAAAATACAACATATGTACTTTAGTTTCCTGTTAACCTATGCCAACAGAAAGGTACAATAAAAAAAATGTTTTTGGTGTACCTCCCATAGACGTAGTGGGGGTGATTTTTTTTTCTCATCCAACCTTGTAGTGTGACGTATCGTTGAATAGGTATTTTAAAACCATTAGGGGGTTGCTACAACGATTTTTCGATTCAGTGAATTGTTTGAAAAATATTTGTTTAAAGTGCAAATTTTCATTAAAATCGAGCGTCCCGTCCCCCGTCCCCCCTCTAAAATCTAAACCGGTGGGTGGAAAAATTTGAAAAAATTCATGATGGTAGTAGATATATCAAACTTACAAGAAAAACTATAACGGTTAGGTTTTCTTGAAAATAGTAGTAGTTTTATAGTAAATAGCAGCCTAAGGTATAAAATATATTATATTATAGTACCTAAACTTGGAATATTCCGTAGAAAATACGAAATCCTTAGAAAAATATTACTTATTTTTTTCGTAATGGCTACGGAACCCTATTTCGGGCGTGTCCGACACGCTCTTGGCCGGTTTTTTAATATTATTTCTTGGTTCATTAGAGGAAGTACACAGTAAGGAAAAAAATAAAAAATGCAGTTAGTTTCTTCATTCCAAATTGAAAATGTATTGAAGCACTAACCAGATGCATCTAAAATGCGAAAGAAAAAATAATTTCTTCTCTTTATTGTCAAACTCCATCAGATTGAGCAGATTTTTCCACGTTACCATTTACATATCGATGGTGGTAAGTCTCAATTCTGTGAACGTCCGTAACTGAAGTGACCCTCGTTATTATCAAATCAGCCGTATAACGTAAAATCACTTGCTTGGACATAGACCTTTTCGTAAACCTTAAGCTGCTTCCCTTGGAAGTGGCCTGATCCACCGTGAACCCCGGCTTAATAAGGTCATCCGTCCATCTCGTTGGTGAACTGACGTACACTAAAAACCAATTAAATAAATAACGCGCAAAAGCCATAATTTTGCATTTAAAAAATATTAATTTGTAACATTTTCTTTAAATGGACATTATAAGTTAAAAGTTAAATAAAACTCAAATAAATTTTATAACGTTCTAAACTTTCGTGATTCTCACTCATAGTCAAAATACCACCAATGGGACTTATCGACACGAGTAATACACACACGAGTAATATTTACCTCGACGTTTCGGCAACATTGCAGTGGCCGTGGTCACGAGTGGACTGAAGTGTGGGGTGTCAAGTCTGCCTAGCAGCGCGAGTCCTTCGAACTACCCGCACTTGATCACTAATAGTACCAGCACTCGTATCACGAACTACCCGCAATTGGTGATTTTTATTTGTCACCCCATCACACCGACTCACAACACTCATCCCGACGTCGACACTTATTAATAACAGGATTCCACGAAGATGAAAGCTTATATCCATCGTCCCGGTTGACATTTTTATGTTTTTTTATTTCAACTGCTTCACGTACCATTCTTGAGTAGAAATGACGTTCCGTGGACAGAATTTTGGGATTGTGAAGCTCAATCCAGTGGTTTGGTCCTGACTCCAACAAATGCTCGGCTATGGCTGACTTGTTTGTTTATAGCTGAGAGGGTCAAGGAAGATATTGCAGCTGTTAAAAATCGCCAAGTAAATAAGTTTTTATCCCGGAAAATAGCATAGTTCCAGGGGTAGCGATAAACGAACTGATGATGTTGTTGATGACGATGATGATGAAATGTGAAAATCAACCACCACTGGCGTACTAACTCTGCTTGCTTGCATTATTGCTTACATGCTTGCTTGCTTGCTTGCATGCTTGCTTGCATGTTTGATTGCATGCTTGCTTGCACTATTTCTTGCACATTTGGGAGTATTCTTGCTTGATTTGTTGTTTGCATGCATGCTTGCCTTCTGGCTTCACGCTTGCTTGCATGCATGCTTGCAGTATTTATGCTTCCTCTAACACACTGATTGCAGCTGTGAGGGAGTGAGTCGCCAGCCCGCTTCATGAGCGCTGAAGGAGATACCATAGACCGGTCATCGCGGGATCGGGGTAACCCGCGATGTTCATCTAACCCAGGCCGATAAAATTGCATGTTTGTTGATTTGATTGACAAAATTACATGCTTACTTGCAAGCTTGCTTAGGTGGTTGCTTACATGCTTGCTTACTTGCTTGCTTGCATGCTTGCTTGCATGCTTGCTTGCATGCTTTCTTGCACGCTTGCTTGCACTATTTCTTGCACATTTGGGAGTATGCTTGCTTGAGTTGTTGTTTCAATCACTACAAGTTCAATCTGTTTTGAGGCCTCCTACGACCTAACATTAACAAGGTATTTTAATGTAGAATGCTAAAGTGCCCCTTACAATACACCCATAAAGTAACCTCAATTTTTAATTCTTGATTACTGTCCCTTACGACCAATTTACTCTAGTTTTAGCTTTTGATGTACGCCCATAAGAGTATTCCTTATTTTATAAGTTAATGCCCCTTACGACGTACCAATCACACCTTTTTTTAAAATGTCTGTTTGCTACTGCCCCTTACGACCGACAATTTACTCTAACTCTTGCTTTTTATACCCCTTACGCCCATAAAAGTATTTATTATTTTATAAATTGCTGTTTTTTAATGTCCCTGACGACGTTCCGATTATACCATTTTTAACCCTCAACATACATAATTAATTATACAGGCCAATTAATATTATGAATGCATCATCATCTCGGCCTATATACGTCCCACTGCTGGGCACAGGCTTCCTTTATTAGGATTTGTAAGGACAGCTTAAAATAAACAAAGTAGCTAAGAGAAATTTACCTCAACATCCTTGACTGACATTCCATTACGGAAATGTTAGCTCGACGTCAAGCCATTAGGGGATCCATCAACTTAATCTTCTTTTTTTGTTTTGCTTTTGGCATCTTATAAAAAAATGCGCGCGTTGACAAAGAACAAACGTAGGCAATCAAATACGTCCTCCGTGTTTGACGTGTCTGACACGACTGACCGAATGTGCAATGCGCAAACGCTCGGCGCGTGGAAAGTAGGTAGACGCGTTAGTATTTTGATGTTAGGTACAAGAAATAGGTACAGGCGGTAAGGTTACGCCCAACAACTTCTTGCTTTTTTATCTTATTCGTTATAAAATGTTGGGGTGTAAAGGGCAATGAAACAATAATTGACCCATACGCCCTTTTATTATATTTGTTGGGTTTTTTTTTAACGACATGAGCCGAGTCGTAAAGGACATATGAGACTGCCACAGCCCCCTTACGACCCAAATATTAAAAAAATAATACATTTACGCCATTTTTCAGCTCAAATATTTTATATCATGTCCCTTAAGCTATTTTATTTTAAAATAATAAATGTTGATAACAGCAAAAGTAAGGGGCGTATCGTAACTTGAATACTACCAATCGACAGAGAAAAAAAAAACTCTAATTTTCTATGTTTAAAAGTGATTTTCGGTATTTTGTCCCTTACGCCAATTGATTTTGAGATGAGTAGTAGATATATCAAACTTACAAGAACTATAACGTTTTGGTTTTCTTGAAAATAGTAGTAGTTTTATAGTAAATAGCAGCCTAAGGTATAAAATATATTATATTATAGTACCTAAACTTGGAATATTCCGTAGAAAATACGAAATCCTTAGAAAAATATTACTTATTTTTTTCGTAATGGCTACGGAACCCTATTTCGGGCGTGTCCGACACGCTCTTGGCCGGTTTTTTAATATTATTTCTTGGTTCATTAGAGGAAGTACACAGTAAGGAAAAAATAAAAAATGCAGTTAGTTTCTTCATTCCAAATTGAAAATGTATTGAAGCACTAACCAGATGCATCTAAAATGCGAAAGAAAAAATAATTTCTTCTCTTTATTGTCAAACTCCATCAGATTGAGCAGACTTTTCCACGTTACCATTTACATATATGGCTAGGTAAGCTCAATTCTGTGAACCGTCCGTACACTGAGTGACCCTCGTTATCATCAAATCAGCCGTAGGACGTCCACTGTTGGACATAGGCCTCCCCATAAACCTCCAGCTGCTTCGATTGGAAGTGGCCTGATCCACCGTGAACCCGCGGCTTTAACCAGGTCATCCGTCCATCTCGTTGGTGAACTGACCGTACACTAAAAAAACGAATTAAACAATAAAAACAAACTAGAATTTAAATTTAAATGCTGTCCTCTCAAAATAACATAAATGCAAATGAAAAATCCAGATTTAACCTCGAATACAGTAAAGTATGAAAACTTTAAACCTTCCGAGCAAACTTTTCGTTTATGAATAATGCAAGTTTGTACTATGTAAAGCGTGTTACAATGTATGGAGTCAACAAACGTTTACGGTTCCCGTAGAGTCTTCCCTATTAAATTTTCAGGAGTTCAAACAAGATGACGATAAAAATTTTACTCAGATAAGAAGTATCGCCACACACTAGTCGAGGAATATAAGTTTTCAACGAAGGTAGACGTCCGAAGGCCGGTAACTGCTTCAGTAGTTGTCATCGTTTGTTTTATTTATTCGGTACAATAACATTTTATATATTTATTATACACATAATAGTAAACAATTAATTTTACATAAAAATAAAAATAAAAACACATAAAATTAACTAAAACGGGCTTCCTCAGCGCAGCGCGAGGCATCGTACCCAAGACGCTGGCGGCGTTGCCTCGTTGCACTGCGAGGCTCAGTCTTTGGGCGAAGAAAAAGCCTGCTCTTTGGTCGCCACAGACGTCGATTAGTTTGTCCGACACTTCTTTCATAAACTTTTTTGTGTCGGACGACCAAGGCTCAAAGGTTTACATATTATTATAGACAATAAAGTAAAAAAAATAAAAACATTCCAGGAATAAAGAATTATCAGTTTCTGAAAAGTTACTACCTACGTCATTAGTATAGCATTAATGGGGCAAACAACCGTAACCCTCGTCCTATAGTTTAACAGTCGCTGTAGACGGAATCGGCCAGGAGCGATAACACAATGTTTTCCTTGATTTCCGTTAATTTCGGCAGACTGCTCAGTGCAATTGCAATGATAGGAACTATCTGGTGATTATTGATTAACTTGTTGGTCAAACCGATTTTTTTTTGTAGATTTTTTTTTATTTGATAAATTAACAAATTCACTATGACACACCTCTTTCATGAACATTTTATCAATGTGTTCATTAAACTAGTACAGACCTATTCTATTGCATACATTGAAAATTAAGTACATAATTTAATCTGTGTAAAAAATAAAAAAATAACATTTTACTTTATAAAATTACAGAACAGAAGTAGCGCAGTTCTGTGGGAATGCTTAAACCTAGTATTTACAGCCTTATGGTCAAAGGCATCCTATGTATATTATGTGCCAAATTTCATCCAAATTCTTCTTAAACATTTTAGCCTGAATGAGGTTAAATTACTCACAAGCTTTCATATCCATACTATCCATACTATCCATACTAATATTATAAATGCGAAAGTAACTCTGTCTGTCTGTCTGTCTGTCTGTCTGTCTGTCTGTCTGTTACGCTTTCACGCAAAAACCGCTGAACCGATTTGGATGAAATTTGGTACAGAGATAGAATAGACCATGGGAAAGAACATAGGCTATCTTTTATCGCGAAAAAAAGGCTTTAAGGGGTTGAGATAGGGGGTGAAAGTTTATATGGTGGAAGTTCGTCGCTGTTGGAAATAAAACCATGAAACTTGGCATTTAGGCACTTAATAAGAAATAAGTCGGTATGTGTTTTAGCTTTTTTGAAAATTCGACCTGTGAGGGGATGAAATAGGGGATGAAATCTCATATGGAAGGTCGTCATTATCGAAGATAAATCGATGTTTCTTTATGAAACTTGGTATTTGGGCACGTGATAAGAGATAAATAATTGTTCGAGCGTTTTTTTAAATTCTTCTTCTCTTAAAACCGGTTAAAATCGACTCGAACTCGCGCGTCAAGGGTTCCGTGCATAGTATTTATGATATCAAGTGTTAGCAGAGCCAAGCTCATAAGCAAAATGTACGCAATGTGGGGTCATTTTACATGACTTATTAACATAGACAGTCAGACATGACAAATTATGATTTTCAGATTTTTCTTACTTATTTTGCTATAAAGGGAATAAAATTTGCTATAAGAGCTTCCTTTATACAAAATTTCAAGTTTCTAGGACAGCCGAAAGTACCCTATAACTTTTTTTGAGTTTAGGGTTTTAATTTCAACTCGATAAATACTCCGCACGTTTACGGGATATAAAGGGTCTTGACAGACAGACGGACGGACGGACAGAGGTACGGAACCCTAAAAAACATTTGTTCCGGCTCTTTTCAAATTTCGACATTTTTCATACCTACTTGAAAATATGGGGATGAAAGTTCGTAAGGAATTCCAAACAATTTATAATATTACTAGGATGTTAATCAAATCCTAGTTATGTAGGAAAGTTACATTTCAAGACACTGTTTACGGTAGCAGTTGTGTAAATAAATACTTACGTACCACACGATTTTCACAACAAAAAAACATAAACAACTTATCTCAAAATAATAAGAATGTTTGACTTTAATTGAAACTCAATCTATTATGATGGAACCCGATTCGATTATCTAGTCCCGCTTCGATCAAGATTTAAAATGTTACCAATCGCTCTGTTTGCATTATGTCGTCTCAAATTATCCGAAGCCACTGCCTAACTTCTTTAAAGGAATATCCGATCAAACGTTGGCGTAAACTAATTCCGCCGAGCAAACTCGAAACTCCGTTAAAAAGGAGAAAAACTGCGCCAATATCCACATCGGAGCCAACTAAATTGGTTACCGATTACACTGTCGATTTAACCCCAGTTTGCTTATGTTAGGTTTTAAACGATACGCTGAATGATTTTCATGCAGATTGACTTTAAAAGTTTCCAGTTCAGTAAATTACATCTTTACCGCGTACCTAATTGAGTTTTAATTTCCAAGCAATAAAGAAGAACGATGTACCTGTAAGTCTTCTGCATGACTGGCTATTGTAGTCAAAAATTGTGTTATCTTTTGAAATTTTAAACAACATGCATAGTTAGGAAGGCAAGATGACTTAAATAGAGATGTGTCTTAACGACTGGCGGGATATTGCTTAAAATTGGGGCTAACGGAGAAAATGAAGAAGGTCCTTACTTATCAATGGGACACTTCATTAGGCTAAATAACATTATAATATTCCTAATATTATCCATACTAATATGATATTATAAGTGCGAAAGTGTGTGTGTTTGTATGTTTGTCCGTATTTCACGTCGAAACGGAGCGACGGATCGACGTGATCTTTGGCAGAGAGATAGATTATGGGGCAAAGAGTGACATAGGCTACTTATAATCCCAGAAAAATGCATAGTTCCCGAAGGAACAGCACGCGATAACCGAATTCCGCGCGGGCGAAGCCGCGGGCAAAAGCTAGTATTATAATATACGTGTAACTAGGCGCGCTAGGTAACGCGACTGATGATTCCAGATAATGTAAACTTTTAATTGATACCAATATCGTGTGTGTAATTTTAGAAAAGTTGTTAATTTGTAAAATTGATTTTCAGGACCCGTTATTCTCCTGAACTGCGCATGAAGATAAACCGAACTTTCTAAAAAGTAGTGTAACGTTAAGTGACTTAATAAACTTGGTGTCAAATCGGCCGTGGTGTAGTGCAGTGCTGCCATTGCCGACCGTCGTATTACGTGAAATGGTCAAGGTAATTTCAAAAAATCTGTATGGAATTATTCACTGCTCTCAATTTGCGCCACGCTAACCTTTCGTGTGTTTTGGGGCTTCACTTTGTAAATACGTATCTGAATCACTCACTCACCTCCCGCTAAATCAAATATTCGGTGTCAGAATGTAATCTTTTTCTGTTTGAATGTTTAGAATTTCAAATTTATTACATGTACAAAGTATTTGCGTGACGCACGGCGTTCCACTCACAACTTTAATATCACGCACTTTTTTCAACGTGTTCACACCTGGCTATTATAATGTTTTAACATTCGGTTATGTGGTGTTGTGTTGTTGTTTTGATAGATTAAGCTTTATTTCGTTTGCTTTTATAACCACTTCATTATCTTAGCCTGCAATGTAAACGTTGGCATCACTTTCAATGAATCAATCAATTAAATTGTATGTTTATGATATAGAAAAAAGTTCCACGTTTAAAATTTAGGTGACTATTAAACGTTTTGAATGTTAGGACATTTTTGTCAATACGCTATTTATATTAATTAGCGCAGTCGTAAATATACAGTTATCTTTTTCCGTCACCTAATTCCTAATTTGTGGTAATATTGTGTAATCCTCTTTAATTTTAAATGCTATGAGTAGGTACAACGTTAAGCTCATTACTGATGGGAGTGGTTGATATGTGGTTGGTTTTGTGTCTATTTATATTTTCTGTTTGATATTTTGTTCAATTGAATGCGGTTACCGTTGTAAATGACTGGAAGCGGTTATAATATCGGTTACATGAATTGTCAGAATAATTGAGTGTTAATTTTATGTTCTGAGGGTTTTATTTTACTATTTACAAATTTAATATCCAAAGAGTATTTATTTATCATGCATGATTAAACGGAAAAAATAATTTGTCGTCTATCTGTATAAAAAATGTAATAGACGCAAATTTTAATATTTGAAGCTTATGGTACTTCATATTTCGCTGCATTGTATATAAAACTTGTCAAACCCAATATTTTTTTTAACAGCAAAAATGTGTATGTAGAAAAAAACATCATTTTTACACAAAATCTTAAGAGATTACAAATTTATAAATTGAATAAATTACTTACAATTTTTTTATAAACGATGCTGTTTTCGGATGAAAAATTTTGATGAAAAAAATAATTTTAGACAAATCGAAAAAAATAGGCCATAATAAATCAGGCGTCGTAAATGACTCACAGTTTAACGTATTATATTTCAGCAGCATACAATATGATCCATACATTTCGCCGGCCTCCCCAAGCCTCCTTTCGCCTCGTATCACTTCTCGCAAACGCGTTCTTTATCCAATTATCCGAAGATAAATCTCACCTGCGACTGTAGGAAATAACGTAAGAAAACGTTGTGTTACGGCAAAGTTACATTTTCACAAATCCGGCTTTTTCTTTGACTTACGGTAATAGTGGTCGCGGTTAGATTGAATCCTGAATTCTGTTATCTCATTAAATAAAGGTTTTATCCAATGTCGTATGATGTGATATGTTTGAGAATGAAAATGTCGAGTATTCGCATGATAATGGAATTGTTTCTTTTCATAAATTCTGTCACAATTATAAAATATTTGCTTGGAAAGTGACTTTTGAAACTGCCCAAAATGTTGGCTTTGATGAGAATGCAGCACCGTTAGAAAAGAACAAGTAATTTTTCGATGCAAGTAATTTTTAGACGACCAGATGGCCTAGTGGTTAGAGAAACTGACTACGAAGCTTGAGGTCCCGTGTTCGATTCCCGTATCGGGGTAGATATTTTTATGAAAAATACGAATGTTTGTTCTCGGGTCTTGGGTGTTAACTATGTATTTAAGTATATATCTATCTATATAATTATATTTATCCGTTGCTTAGTACCCATAACACAAGCTTTGCTAAGCTTACTTTGGGACTAGGTCAATTGCTGTGAATTGTCACGTAATATTTATTTATTTTATTTATTTAAGAGCGAGCGCAAAATATTACTATTTCATGGAATTAAAATTAAAACGGTTTTACAAATCAAATATTTAATTGAGTAGACGATACGCGTCGCTAATAATGAAAAATAACGGTATAACGTTCTTTTTGTGTTGAAAATAGTCCTGGCTTTATTTTTTGGCTAGGCCATTCGTTGAATTTTCGCATCTTGCTTAATGTAGATTTTACGATCTAGATACGCACCTCAAACATCTAAATGAAATAAAGCTATTTGACATTTGACTTTTATCATCTTTCAAACGACATTGCTACTTGTTTTGATAATAGAGATCTTACCTTTTCAATTAACTTAACTAAACATAGGTGTGAGAAAAAAACATGATTATTAATTAAAAGGAATTAAATTATTATTTATTAAAGTAGAATATCGTCGTAAAATTAATTCTAATTTACATAGACGTAAACTAAACAAGGCTTTTTCTATGATAACTAGGCAAGAGATAGTTATAACTAGCTTTTGTCCGCGACTCCGTCCGCGTAGTATTCGTTTATCGATATCCCGCCTGAACTATGTCCTTCCCGGGAACTCAAACTATCTGTATACCAAATTTCATCTAAATCAGTTCAGCGGTTTAGACGTGATTGAGTAACAAACATCCAAACCTCCAAACATCTTCACAAACTTTCACATTTGTAATATTATTTGGATTACATATATAGATAAGTGGTAATATTTAACATTCGAGACTGAAGAGCGAAAATTAGTATTTTCCATACATTTATATCTGCCTCGAGTGGGCGTCAAAACCGTGACTTCTAGCTTCATAGTTATTTTCCCGAACAAACTAAAAAGAAACCAGCCTATTTGGTTGGTTACCCAATAATATAAGTAGGTGGTATTACTACATATGCACAATTAAAATTCGAACTCCTTTAAATACACAAGACCCCGGCAATCGCATTAAATAATCAGCTATATCAGTATAAATCAGTATAGGGCTCAAAAACACGTCATGCAAAATAGAGGCCGTATTGTCTACCGTTTCTGGCGCTCGCCAGCCATTGTCAGTTTTTCAAAAAATCATTATCAAATCTGTCATTTGATTGCAATCGCGAGCGCCAGAAACGTTAGGCAATTCGGCCTCTGATATCATACAAAGACTCGTAATGACGTAATTGGGCGCATGGAATTATTAAAATTCCATAACGCACGAAAATCGTTTGCACTTACATGGGAACCTATTAAATTCCACATTATGCTTCTCCGAATCGGCAAATTAGATCGGCACTCCTAACGGTCAGAAGACGACACCGGCTCCTTCACTCTGGATATGACGCGGTATTCGTCCTCCCTCTCATGACTAAATTTAAAAGCTAAGTCAGCATTTTTGCGCTGCTTTATTGGTTCTGTAGAATACTAAAACAAAAAAAATCTCTTTTGAAGAGTGTTCTTTTGTACTAAAAAAAGATTGCATTGCCCCGTATTCAGTTTGCTTCATTCATTAAAAAACTAGAGGGTTGTACATCTTTCGATTTTTAGCTCGTTCAAATAAATCATAAATTTGTTGAATATAAGTCTTTTACTTTGTATAGGTTTTCTTAATCTGTATATGATAACACTTTGTTCAGGTTATTTATGAACTAGTAACGTGACGCCGTCATATGTTAGATTAGTTTCCAACACTGTAACTAAGTTTTTTTTTTTTAAATGAACCATACCCATTCTGTTTAAGTAGTTGCTTAATAAAATTGTTTCCAATCCCTTTGAAACATCTGAGTGCATAAGGGTAAAGCTTAACGTCGCCTATTTGTTATATCGACGTCTTTCTTGCGATTCACCAAAGGGGTCTGCGGGGGACAGATCGAACGGACAGATAAATATTGTGCCGAGATTAATAGGGTTCCGGTAGGTTACCCGCGGTACCCTAAAAAGGGAAGGAGTTTATTCCCTTTCTTCGGGGATCGGAAGCAGATCTCATTTCCTCCGACAACATCAAAGTGAGATAGCAATCGGTTTTTATTTGAATCAGCAATATTTTAAACGATGGATCAACTAGTTGGATTTTTACCCACTTGCAGATTGCTTTAGCTACGCCTTGAGAAGATTAACTTGGTTCGTGATAGTGCTACGAAAAAAGTCAGTAACATTCATTATACTAAGTACCAACGCTAAGTACTTATCACAAAATAACTTCCTACGGCGTTTTTAGTGTGCATTAGTTTCGTAAAATATTACTGGGCTGGATACGTAATTTATGTAAACCTACTTCTTTTTTGTACGTACATAAACATTAAGATGAAATGTAATCTAATACCTTTAGACGAGCATATTTCGGGGATCTCGAAAACGGCTCCAACGATTTCGATGAATCTAACTTGTTTCTTAAGGGGCTCTCTTCCAGTTACCTTTTCAATAATTAAATATACTTACATCAGAAACCAGAGTATATAGACGTCTTAGATGCTGTAACTATGGTAAAATTTTCTTAAAAAGTTTCTTAAAAAATAGAATTACTCCCTTAGTTACATTATCAAATAATATTAGACAGGTATCTTTTTTGGGTTCCGTACCCAGAGGGTAAAAACGGGACCCTATTACTAAGACTCCGCTGTCCATCCGTCCGTCCGTATGTCTGTCTGTCCGTCTGTCACCAGGCTATATCTCATGAACCGTGATAGCTAGACAATTGAAATTTTCACAGATTATGTATTTCTGTTGCCGCTATAACAAAAAATACTAAAAACAGAATAAAATAAATATTTAAGGGGGGGGCTCCCATACAAAAAAACGTGTTTTTTGCTCGATATTAATAACGGCAATAGATATAGACGCTTAAAATATTCATAGAATATTTAGCCGTACATAATATAGTCACTTTAAAAATAAATAATTAAATTAAAATAAAATAAATATTTAAGGGGGGCACCCAAATGTGTTTTTTTTGCTAATGTCTAATGTTGTATATATGTTGGTACGGAACCCTTCGTGCGCGAGTTCGTCTCGCACTTGGCCGGTTTTCTTTTGACAATTATATAAATAATGGGAAAAGCTCGTTAAAGTTTGATGTGACGTCACCTTCTTGATACGTTATATATCTAGAAGTAACGTTCATCATCATCATTCCAGCCTATATACGTCCCACTGCAGGGCAGAGGCCTCCTCTCAGAACAAGAGGGCTTGGGCCATAGTTCCCACGCGGGCCCAGTGCGGATTGGGAACTCCACACGCATCATTGAATTGCTTCGCAGGTTTGTGCAGGTTTCCTCACGATGTTTTCCTTCACCGAAAAGCTCGTGGTAAATTTCAAATGTAATTCCGCACATGAATTTCGAAAAACTCAGAGGAGCGAGCCGGGGTTTGAACCCACGACCCTCTGCTTGAGAGCCGATAGGTCAAACCACTAGGCCACCACGGCTTCATAAGAAGTAACGTTACCGACCCCTAATTAATTTCATAATGTTTTGTTTGATTCGGAAAAGAAAAATTACATGTGTAATATATTTTTTTCTCTACCATACTGACGCACTTTTTTTTTACCCAAGGTAATACCCAATTACAACACAGTGATTTCTTTGGTGGTACGTACCTACTCATGTGCAGCTAACGAGTGGTTCAAGCTGGTAATCTGCGGTTAGGACTATAATGTGTTTGATCTTGCGAAAAATGCTATAATCATCTTCATATCGGATGACAAAAAACCCTTTTGCAGTATTATAAATACTTCGAAACGAGATAAACAGGGATCTATTTCAAGTAATTGCTATTATTGATTACCTATAATACTCGTACTTTAAAAATGTATTTGTTTATTTTATTATTATTCGACTGGATGGCAAACGAGCAAGTGGGTCTCCTGATGGTAAGAGATCACCACCGCCCATAAACATCGGCAACACCAGGGGTATTGCAGATGCGTTGCCAACCTAGAGGCCTAAGATGGGATACCTCAAGTGCCAGTAATTTCACCGGCTGTCCTACTCTCTTTTAAATTGTCAAAGGCTAATTGAAAGTAATAAGATGCATTGACCAAAGCAAGGCAGCAGTAGACACACGCCTACACTGTGCAAAAGAAAGACGGTCATGAGGGACGAATGCCGACGGATTGTCAAGCTTGCCACCAGATCGGACATGAGGACAACGACGATCCTGTCAAGAATCCAGAGACTAAGAAAAGAGGTTGAGAACTAAACGAGTCTTTGTTAGCCTCGTTACATGATTATGACGAACAAGCTGGATAAGCTGGCGTCATTCACTAATCCACGAAGTTAATACTTTTTATCATGTTAAAAATTAGCATTATCCTCTTCAATTATTTATTTTTAACTCACCACAAACGTAACACAGAAACATGAGGAGCTGATTGTCATCTGGCCAAATAAAACAAGTTAATTCAATTGACTTATAATGATGCAAATTTTTCGAAATCCATTTGAATCAAGGCTTGGCTCTCACGTTGATCAAAGGTGTAAAAATTTACATAATCAACGTGTTGTTGGGACGTTTGTGGTGTCGTGTCGCGTGTTTGTTAGGAGCCGTACTTAGTACTTAACTTCGTTGTGGGCGGTCACCGAAATTTATCCCGAATTAGGTAGTGTTACACAGGAGTTGGGAATTTTGAGTATCATGCTTTTTAGTTCTTCTTAGTAGATACGATAGGTATGTGCTTGTTCAATAAAGTGAGCAGGGATTTTTCTCGAAAAAGTCAAATGGAACTGCCAGTTTTTAAACGAAGTTTATTGTTAATCTACTTTTTTTTTCAGCAAGTGGCCATTGATGAATTGATTTTAAATATAGCCCTTGTTTGTCAGTTGAAAAAAAAGAAAGAAAGAAGAGAAAAAGAAGCAAAACATTTATTCGTGACATTTACAACGCAGAGAAAAAGAAACACGGAATTCGAGACAAATTAAAGCATAAAAGCATTTGTTTTCACAAATATATTACATATTTAATGAAAAACTTAACGTATTTATACCTACTATTGAAAAAAACTAGCGTGTCTGAACATCATTGCTGTTTGATTAAGGATCATGGATTAGCTCGAAACATGACGCGCAAACCTCGCAGGTATAAAAACAATATTCACCTTAACTTCACTAACAATATTTTACCTATACGAAAACTATATATCAGATGTCTTAGATCAGCACGGGATGAACTTTGCCTTACGATAACCAACACAATGTTAATCATTATCATCAAAATCCCGCCGTAAAAGAGCTCTATGTATACACACACCGGAAACCTTCACACCGCTAGTCAATATTCCCGTCCCTAGACGTAAAGTTTACACTAAAGCTAATAATGATCGTGTATGTCGAAGCGCAGGCGCGGGCCCTTCCGATGCGGGTCACTAAGTGATGTATGACTCCGCGGAGAACTTTATGGCATAAACCGACTCGATGCGCCGGAGCGGAACGCACCGCACTCCGCTGCGGGATAAAACCGAAGTTTTAGACATACCTTTACTTGCTCATTCACAAAAGTGGGCCTAATTGTCTTTACATTCGAGGGGTTAGGGTGGGTTTACGCGTATGTTTTATACCTGCAAACATATTAATTTGTTGATATGATAACTTCAGAAATTTTATGTTTTAATGTATTGATTTAAGATTAAAGGGAAGGGTATGGCTTAAGGTATGATGATAGCGATTAATGATTGATTGCAGTAAACTTAATTCAGTATCAATTTTTTTTTTTAAATTACATTGCCATCGTTTTTTACTGCTAAGTTTGGTCCAGAACAAAGTGACTTCATAAGTTGACATTTAGAATAACTTTTTTATATTTATGGACAAAATCAACACCCTGATAATCCGTACGAATTCACGGCTCTTTATTTATGTAAGTGTACAACGGCCGTCGCATATCTGTATGTAAATAATGTATAATGCATTAAACTAAAAAGTTATCACATTACGAGTACATTCATATTCATGTATCGTTTGAGTATAGGTACAAATTTGTGTTTAATTACTGTCGACACCCGCGTATAATATAACATCACAAAACTTACACTAATTGCTATGCAAAACAATTTCTATGCAGTACTATATTAAAACAATCACAACTGTAGAATCAGGTATTCACATTTCCAACTCATTTACGAAATTATAGGTACCTACCTATAATTTCGTAAATGAGTTGGAAATGTGAACTTACTAGACTTCAATAATGGTGGTAGGTATTTTATTCTCAAATTTTTAAATTAAAGGAGGGTGGGCTAATTCGCCTAATGACCAATAAGGACAAGCGATATGTCAATGGATAGCTTATTCTAAGTTCTAAAACTTTTACTATGGCAGGTAGTCCCAAATCTTTGCCTGAAAAAAGTTACCGCTGCATAAAAGTAGGTTTTTTCGATACTAAGTAAGTTCCATGTTGATGATTTTGTATCATGATTTTGTTTTATATGCGTTTTCATATTTTTTACACAGCCATTCGGGATTGCCCGCCGTACAAAAGTTGTAGAATATAAAAAAAAACCTTTCCAATGATATAAGGCTTGTCGTTATTGGTTCCTAGGCCAGGGTCCATACAAATCTGCCCATCGCCCTTTAAAACTCACTTGCCCTTATATAATGTGAAGCAGATCGACATACGATAATAGTGCAATGTAGAAATACTTTTTGAAATTAAAACGCCATCAAACGGTAAGTAGATGAATTAAAATATACTTAACAACAACTATAACCATAAACGCACACGGAACCAATAAAAGTAGCTTAAAACAATTATTTTCTGATGATCTGACCCGCTGTTGTTCGGAGTAAAAATTGCCTTTTTTAAATAAGTACGACCGGCCGTGGTAACGGTGGGAGCAAAGTATTAAAGGTATTAACTTGTTCAGCAAATTGTGGGGGTTTTTAATATAGACGAGTAATGCGGGGCGTAATCATGGGATTCCTGCGCAGTTCCTTAGTTGATGGTAAGACGTGTTGTTGGTTTATGAAGCCTATTGCTTACCTTAGAAAATCTCTATGTGTTATACTTGTGTTCTCTGTACTGTTTACTGTATTGGTGTGCAATAAAGAGTTATTGTATTGTATTGTATTGCATAGTTCGAATTTTGCACTTTTTTTAATCGCGTTGCTGTTATTCTGAAGCTCATATAATATAGCTCTTATAACAATAAAAATATCTGAAAAACTTAGTTACTGTTTCAAATTTTTACTTACCAATTTTACTTACCCATGGATTTCATACCTACACATTGTTAATTACGAGTATAAAGGAAAAGAAATATCAATACTTATTTCCACCTCTTGCGCTATCAATATGCACATAGTTTTAGTGTTTTACCACGGAAATATTATAATCCTTTTTGAACAATCTTCTCAGAAAAAACTGATTTCATTGATAAAGCTTTTACTTTAAATTGTATTGACATTTTGGCATTAGAATAAGTAAAATTATAGGCTACTTCGGCACTATCACTAATAAACGAAAACTATTTTCCGCGTTAAAAACTATTCTGTACCCTTCGGGATCTCAGACTAAATATATATCAAATTTCACTACTTAGGGCCTGTTTCACCACTTGTCGACTAACTTTAAGTGTCAGATAAAAGTAATGCTGTCTTTGTTTATTCGGACAAAACAGACGGCATCACTGTTATCCGTCACTTAAAGTTAGCCGACAAGTGGCGAAACAGGCCCATCGGTGGCAGTTTAAGCGTAAAGGGCCCCATACACGATACGATTCGACTGTGCGATCGATCTTATGAAAATCGTGACGATTGATCGTAAAGAGCCATACACTGTCGATTTATCGATGATATTCATGATTGCATGGGATTTTGTTGCGATCTCCGACATCGTCTTCGATGAAGTAAATCGTTAACATACACACACACAAACATCACGCCTGTATTCCCAAATGGGGTAGGCAGAGCACACGAAACGTTACCGCTTCGGAGCCACTTTTAGCAATTTTAGGTTTCAAGTTTGACAAAAATGCAACGGTGACAGGTTGCTAGCCTGTCGCCTACGGTATACCTTAACCTATATCCTCAGTCGCCTCTTACGACATCCTCGGAAGAAATGGAGAGGTGTAATTCTAACCCGACACCACACCACACTATCGTTAACGATCTTGACATACACTATCGATTCGATCGGTCTGAAGCGACGGATCGTACAGACGAATCGTACCGTATATATGGGGCTCTTGAAGAGCTAACAACCACAAAGACAGACTCTCTTTCGCTTTTTTGAACATGAAACTACCGTGAGACTCACTCATATTAAATATATTGACCCGGATAACTTAGACATGTCGGGCTAAACTCGATTTAAGACGTGAGTTATCCGGGTTAATATATTTAATATCTCTTTCGCTTTTATAAAAATAGTAAAGATAGTTAGTAATATAGTATTACTACTACCGAGATACTAATAATAGTAGATGATAGCGACGTCGGGGACGGTGACTCAATGGGGTCACGCCGTTTTGTCACCAAATTAGTTTTAAATAATATTGATTATAAATATGTATGTTAGTCTGTAAGGTATTTATTGTATGGGCCAAGTTGCTCGAAATAAATGAATTTATTATTATTATTATATAAGTAATAGTAGTGGATAGTAGTAGTAAACTGCGGCTTTACGGTGGACGCAGGCCGCTTCTAACCGAAGCAACTGGAGGTCTATGGGGGAGGATTATATCTGACAGTAGACGTCCTACGGCTGTTATTATGATGATGATGATGAGGGTTATTTGTTGTACAGATGGCTCACGAAATTGTTAAGTTTACCTTGCCATAAACGTAAATAATAATGAGGTTTTTTTAGGGTTCCGGAGCCAAAATGGCAAAAACGGAACCCTTATAGTTTTGCCATGTCTGTCTGTCTGTCTGTCCGTTCGTCCGCGGCATTCTTCAGGGACTATCAGTGCTAGAAAACTGTAATTTTGTACGGATATATATGTAAACTATGTCAACAAAATGGTACAATAAAATAAAAAATAAAAATATTTTAGGGTAGCTCCCATAGACGTAAAGTAGGGGTGATTTTTTTTTCTCATCCAACCCTATAGTGTGGGGTATTGTTGGATGGGTCTTATAAAACCATTACGGGTTTGCGAAGACGATTGTTCAATTCAGTGATTTGTTTGCGAAATATTCAACTTTAAAGTGCACATATTCATTAAAATCGAGGCGTCCCCCCCCCCTCCCCTCCCCCCCTCTAAAATCTAAACCGGTGGGTGGAAAAATTTGAAAATATTTAGTATGGTTGTAAGTATATCAAACTTACAAGGAAAACCATAACGGCTAAGTCTGCTTGAGAATTATTAGTAGTTTAAGAGTAAATAGCAGCCTAAGGTATAAAATATACCTTCTTGGAAGATTCCGTTAACTCGTAAGTGCTTCGCGGAGGGCTATCATTTCCCCAAAATCATTATCTCCTAGTAGCAAAATTTCCATTCGCGTTTTTTCCCAATCAGAGTCGACACAAAAATAGGTAGGTTTAGGTTATGTTAAGTTTGCACACTGTATCGGTGTCGATTTTTTTGGAAAAAAACGCTACTGTAAAAAAGCATATTGGGAAAAAAAGCATTTGGGAAAAAACGCAAATGGAAATTTTGCTACCAGGAAATAACGATTTTGCCAAAAATATCGCCATACTCAGTGCATCTATTATTATTTTAAATCTGAATAGAACGATAATAATGATGATGACTTAGTAATATAGTACAGTCAAATAGCACGCCACTAAGCAACCAAAAGATCATAAATCATCCTTTACTGAAAACCTCATCTTTTTATCTCAAACAAGCTTAATTAAGCCAAAACCAAATTTACTTAACTGATGGTCACAATGCAAAATTGAATTACTGCTTCAAAGGATCTGAAAATTAGTTTGACCTGGACAATGGGTGCCACAGTAAGACCTCGCTTCAAATATTTGTATATCAAGTCAGGGCCGTGTCGTAAACCAAAGATATTGCCCAAGTATTGTCTCAAAGAGATTAGTTTCTGTGTGGTCGTGATTGTGACAAGCAGTCTGTGTTTGATCTGACTAACATTTTCTGATTTGACTAGCTGTCCATGTTCCTCGACGTTTATGGGTGTATGATTAATATTTCTCGTGGGACGTTTGAAAAATTACAAAAATTAAACGGTTCAGCTCACGGTTATACCTAAGTCAGGAATGAACCCACATTGAAATGAATTATTAGAAATCTTACAAATTTTTCCAGAATATATATCAGTGACAGTTTATCGGTACTTAATCTGCAAGATATTAACATGTGTCATTCATTTATTGTCGGAAGATCTTTTCCAAAGGTCGCGTTCTTTGCGGTGGCACCCCTGCACTAACTATTTTTCGCACTAACAAAAACAAATTGTTAAACAAATGATTAGGTGAGGTTCAGCAGTGTTTCAAACACAGGTCTTGAGCGTTACGTGAATCGACGAATAGATCCATAAACTAAATCTTAAAGCTTCTCCGTTAGCCCACACATCTACACAGTAGCCGGTAGTTCATATATGTACATATTTGTCGCATTTCGTAACACACAAGATTCAGCGGTTAAACGCTTCAAAACCTTACCCACATTCGGAACGTTATTCTTTTGAAGCACTTTAAAATTGTCCGACATTGCTCTAAACGTTGCCTGCGAACGCAAATTAAAGTTTCCCAGCAACATTCTGTCAAACAACCGCTATAACGATGCGGGTGCAAGTTTCGCCTTGATTAAAGATAGCTATATCAGTTTCGCCAACCTTTCATTAGATATGGCACAAAGGCAGCGATTACATCGACGGTCGCGACATCTGCTGGCTTTATCGCGAAAGGGCTGCATCTTAAGGATCCAAGTCTCGTCTTAACATCGGGGCAGGTTCACTAATTTATTTTGTCTAAGAGGAATTTAATTAAAATAGTTGTTTGGTTAATCAGTGTCGTTTTCAATTAACTTGATGAAATTAGCAACTGTTGAGTTGGATGACTTGTTAATGAGAAAAGCTTTGGTAACGGAATCTTGTGGTTCGCGGTAACAGGATCGTCGTCTTAATAGTTGTATTTTATGTAAGTAACGTTCGTGAGTATGGGTGCGGTAAGCTCAGGTTATTTACTCTGTTTTAGGACACTTAAGTCTGAAATTAATTATTTTGGTTTTCGGTTAATTAAATTAAGCCCAGTAGACCTGCATGAAAACCCGTGCAAGTTGCATTTTTCTTGCAAGGTCCGCCCGGATGGCTACCACCATCTTACTCGCTAATCCTGCCGTGAAGCAGCAGTACTTGCACTGTTGTGTTTCGGCGTGGAGAGTAAGACAGCCGGTGAAATTACTGGCACTTGAGCCGGTGAAATCACTGGCACAAGAAAAGAGTAAATGCATTATATTACCCAGCATTAACTGAGCACGAAACACTAATTTTGTATTACGTCTTATGTAACAGCCTGTATAGTAATAATAATATATAAATTTCTGGTGTACAATAAAGAGTCATTGTATTGTTTTGTATGTATAGCTAGTTATTATAAAAAAATATACGATATAAACTATTTCAAATGTAAAACAACACATAAATTGCGATAACCTTATTAGAAAGACAGCTCAAGTGTCAATTTAGCGGGCATCGACAACAGCCCTCACAGCTCGAAGAAATTTCTTTGTCTAAATCTCACCCCTAAGCGGAATCCCCTGTTTAAATGTTTGTACAAAAGCTTCGATGTTAGCCCACGCCGCAGATCAAATATGGGTATGGCCACGATTTACACACAAAAATTGACGACAACTCGTTTGTTGACGGAAAAATTGTTTCTCTTCCAAAAATAAATGGCACAATAGATTGAAGGTGACGCTTAGTTACTTACAAATGCAGTGCGTGAAATAAACTGTATGTACCTATGGTTTTTAAGTGCAGTTTGTGAGTAAGCCCTAGAAGCAAACTAAAATGTTACAAAGTAGAAATAGTCAGTGTAAAACAACGTTGAAACTAATTATTGGGGGATTGTAGTTCAATTCGGTTAATTTAATTGTTTTAATGGTATAACTGTTTTGAAATAATTCGCTTTTACAGATGTAAAAGATGTCGTACGAGCAGATGTCATTGTAGAGAAAATATAACTTAAGGAACTTTTAGTGTCATTTTTGTATCCATTAATTATGGAGTTTTATTATTTAGTATCTAATGTCAAAATGAAAAATTTATGGGTGAATGAAATTTATTGAGGGAGCACGATAAATATGATTTTTTCCGATATTTTATTCCAAAAACGATTATGCACTTAATAATGTAAATGTTCCTTTATTATCATAAATTAAAGTTACTTAAGAAATATTAGGTCTGAGAGGACATAGGTAAGACAAAGTACGCCTAAATAAAAACCCATACTAGAACATTGATTTCTGTTCTATCAGAATACTATTCTAAAGTACCTGTTTAGACATAGTTAAGCATGTTTATCAAAGACGTTAACAATTGGGGCGTGTTTGTTTTGTTTTGTTATGCATATAAATACTAATATTACTTTAGTACGAATCATCACTGGTGACTAATTTTAGCATTGGAAAAACATATATTTATTGATGTGAATGATAACACATAATTTGTTTTCTGTTTCAGGTAATATATAACTTTCCCGCTTTACGGTAATGTTGAATTCATTTTTAATTTTCACTATCTAGGTCTCAATATTAAGCTAACTGCACCAAGTGTATGATGGACCTTTATTTGTATAGAAAACACTATGTGTACGTCAAACAAATACGCCGCACACATACTGTGGCAAAGCCTCTAACGCTGCATTGTTGTAGAGGTTAATAATAAAAGCCTCTTAGATCAACACCATCAAAACATACAAAAGATGGGAATTTTACTCTATGCAAGCCTCCTTTAGGTGTTTTCTGACTTACTACCTACTATATTGCAATATGGAGTATCAAGACAATCGTATTTTTTACAAGCTTTTTATTAACTTGCAATTTAATGTATTTTTTTATCATTTTTTTATCTCAATATTTGACATTCTTAGCATTTTTATTTTTTATATCATCATCTTATTTAATATTACCATTGACGACTTCAATACAGATACTTGTAACTGTCATTTTTGTAATAATGATGTATTAAAATATTGAATGAATAAATAAACTAAACTAAACTATGTCTGTCTGGGTGGAATCTTGCCTTAGATTGTCTTGAGATTTGGCATACTAATGTAAATTGCGTGACAACACAATAATCTGGTAGTGACATCCTGGTAGGTAGTCCGGCCAGGATCGTCTCCGCAGAAGGGAACTCTTCAACCTTTAATGGCATTGACGTGAAATTTGGTATGCAAATGTAATTTGGGTGACAATGCAAGTACAGTCAGCAAAAAAAAACTTGTATTAAAAATGAAATTTTTACCAAAACTTATTTTATTTTGTTGTAAAATTATTTTAGCTCGTAACAAAATAATATACAATAAAATAATAATTATCCCTGCTTATTAGGACCCACTGCTGGGCACACCTCCTTAGGACCCACTGCCGGGCACACCTCCTTAAATGAGATGGCATAGGCCATACTTCCCACGCAGGCCCAATGCGAATTGGAAAAATCAAATTTAGTTTTTAAACACAGTTGCACTTACGACTAATCCGAAATTCCGAGAAATAACTGCATAAACAATTTCACACCAAAATTTATTCAATCGACTGCAGTCAAAGCAATGCCGACGCAAACATGCCCCGAGCGTCGTTTATTTCGTTCCACTCATGACAAATAATTAACTAATTTTAGTTTCCGCTTAATCGGCTTTTTAGAAACTCATTTGACTGGCAAATTACTTTACCTGTGCAGCAAATAATTATTCAATGGTAAATGTGGTTGTGGTTTCGCTGGTATATTTATCTTGTATTATCCTTGTACAAACAATTGTGTAGTTTCGAATATCATGAACATGGTTATTAAAATATTATTTTCCCGTTTAAAGGAGCAAAGCCGTTGTGCGTAGTATTACCGGTGCATTATTAAACGTAGCCTATTAATGCGCGGATTATGTTTCCATTTGCTGTGGATCGAGCCTGGCCAAATGGAGCCCGCGTTATGCGTAGAATTACAGTTTATTTCAGGATTTTGAAGCGCATGTGTTTCAGCAAACTATACATGATTTTGAAAGCTCATGTCAAAATTGTATTCATTAAACTTCAAAACTAGAACATGAGAGCATGATAATTATAATGTTGTAAAGTCTACCATGCTTCCTGTCACATTTCCTGTGTGCTGTACATAAAGAGTGATGTTTTTAAAAGAGCAAAAGATTTTCGGGTACGCCAGGCGACATTCGAATCCCCTGAGTGTCGTACCAACTGAAAAACCTGGTGGTCCTTCTACTGGACCATGAGATAGTGGTCAGGAGTCCGGGTGGTTGGCAGGAGATTTAGAGCTTGTACTCACAAGCGTTTTTGCTGGCGGTTCCTCGGAGGAGCGGGAACGCGGCGCGCACGCGGCGTGCACGCGGCGAGCAGGCTACTGTATCTCCGCGATTACTTGCCGCCAGCGTGCCGTCGCGGTGACGCCGACCGTACCTACGTGGCTTAATCGCCGCGTCCACGCGACGGCACTGCAGGCGGCGAATAATCACGGTCGCGTTCCTGCAAAAACGCTAGTGTGAACAAGCTCTTATCGCGTATAACCAGGGGCGTTTGAATCCAGTTTGGCGCAACCCAAAATCTCTTTCGGAAAACAAATAACATAGTAATAATCATATATAATGTTGAAATCGATACCGTTTTTTTTAACAAGATTTATAACACTCTAAGAGACTAGAGTTATATTACAAGCGTGATAATTTGTAATTTGATTGGTTCACGTGCTGTGATATAATAGCGCTTATACGCCCACACTGGTTAGGATGAAATATTGAACATAGCTGGACTAAATGGACCTATGGATGTTACATAGAATAGTATATCCTAGAATTACCAACCAGTTATAGAAAACTCTACACCAATGAACTCGCGGGCAGCAACTAGTATTGTTCAAAGGTTTCAACAAACCGCCGTTGCAAAATCAAAAACGTTTGTCCTTTGAGCGATTTAAAACTATGTTTCGTTTAAAAATAGAGTCTTAGAGTCGGCAACTCGAACGTACGCGAATAATGCTCGTTTCTGGAATCGCATTCCCACGATGAGGACAACTCTTTGTAACATAAAGTGAGGTAACAAAGTACATGTAAATAAGTCCTAATTTTTCTTCTCTCTTCATGCCGGCAGTGTTTGTTGTTTCATTCTTCTTTGCGCTTTAAATTCTATTTGTACAAAGAGCATGTGGAATAGTTTTAATACTGCACTGTGAATGGCTAGCACAATGTTTCATTTTATGTTAAATGGATGCATTTACATGTAAGGACAAGGTGTTTTATAAGATAAAAGCATTTTCATAACTACCATCCCAAGATTTAGGGTTTGGTTCACCAATTATTGATAAATTTTATTTCAGAAACATACAAGTATGTACCTAATGCCATCTCTGTTTATTCGGACGAAATAAATAGAGCCCACAGCATCACAGATTATCACATGAAATTTATCAATGAGTGGTGAGGTGAAACATGTCGTCTTAATTGCGTAACGTAATGACGAGTATGCTTAATATTTGATTCTATCAAGACTTTAGTGAATAGGCTGTTACTGAACCAGTGACATATGTTTTCATTTTTATTAAGTATTATATTTCATTCAAAAATACGAATAAAATCGGTTTAAAACGGATCTTTATCCAACTGTATGTTAATCTTATCTTACTAATCTTACTAATATCTTACTTAATATTATAAACGCGAAAGTTTGTATGGATGGATGTTTGTTTGGATGTTTGTTACTCTTTCACGCAAAATCTACGGAACGGATTTGCATGAAATTTGGCATACAGGTATAACCCTGTATTATCATATAGGCTACTTTTCATCCCGAAATAATGTGCGGTACCTGTGGGATCAAAAAATGTTTAAGCTACATACCAATTCTGCGCGAGCGAAGCCGCGGGCAAAAGCTAGTTTTAAATAAAATTATTATATTAATAAATTCATACTTATTGCACGTAAAAAAAGTCGTTGCAGCAATCATTATTATATGCTCAAATTGACGCGTATCGACGACAGGGAAAATCGTTCAATTTACGATCTTTTTCAATGAACTAATTAATTCAAACGAGAAATTTTCTTCAGGTGCCAAAACAAGGGTGTCCTGATAATTATGACGTCATCCGAGAAGGATTTAATTAAAGACCTTTTTCGAGGCCTTCAAGGTAATTGCTGTTCAATGAGTCTTTGTAGTCCGAGAGGTTCTTCTCTTAGTGATTATGTTTGGGTGAATTTGTGAATGCTCAATTCTTGGACGTTTTGACTTCGGAGGATTTTATCACTTTAATTATATTTTTTACTGGTAAAAAAGCTGTTAGGAATTGTCCGTATGCGCTTTCAGACTCTTTATTTCATAATCGCCATATGCTTACTCTAATCAAAGTTGACAAAATGAGTAATTACTTGAAAATTAAATGATCGATTTCTGATTAATTACATTAGTTACTATTTTTTTTATTCGACTGGATGGAAAACGAGCAAGTGGGTCTCCTGATGGTAAGAGATCACCACCGCCCATAAACATCTGCAACACCAGGGGTATTTCAGATGCGTTGCCAACCTAGAGGCCTAAGATGGGATACCTCAAGTGCCAGTAATTTCACCGGCTGTCTATTTCACGGCAGGATTAGCGAGCAAGATGGTGCATGGTAGCAATCCGGGCGGACCTTGCACAAGGTCCTACCACCTGCAAAGTCTTTGCCATTTTATAAGAATTCAAGTAACCATAAATCATAAAACAGCAATTTTTTCCAACTAAATTAATCGTTAATGATCATTGATTATACACAGGCAGCTTGGTATTGTCAAAAATACTCTGCTTTTTAATTGAAAATACGCCAGTCATAGAGAGCTTTTCGATTTTTCAATATTCGAATGAAACTGTACACTTTAGATTTTTAAAAAGTTACACGCCCAATGTAAAAATCAGCAGCATGCGATTGAATCAAAAAAAGTTAAAAGTAAAACACGAAATTGGGTCAGTTGAATTCAGAAAAGTAATATGGCAAAACACGGCATTTTTGGTTTCAAAAAATGGTTGTAACATCTGTGTTCAAATATTCGCTTTAACAACTTGTATGTGTAAGAATTAATGAAACTGGTGAGCACATTTCGAGCTAGAACGCAGTTTTTAGTTTTACAAAATGTTTCAGTGTGTAGTGTATCTGAGTTATGTACTCACAAGATACTGTTTTTTTTAAATATATTTTAAACGCATTTACGGCCTAATTCTGTTTAAAAGATTATGAAAATTTCAGGTAATTATGCATGCGCTATAAAGTAGTGTTAATGTTCTTAATTTGTTTTTTTTTATCCGTAACAAGTGTTTTTCCACTACGGCCCAAGCCCTCTTATTCTGAGAGGAGCCCTGTGCCCAGCAGTGGAACATCTGTAGGCTGGGATGATGATGATGATGAAAGTGTTTTTAGTTTACACAATGTTGAGCGAAAAAAGGTTGTGAAAGTGAGTATTTGTGATGTCTCTCTTATGTGTTACGGCAATGTCGCTCGTTTAAGTTTGTGAATTTTAAAATTTGACCTTTAACTATTCTATTTTTTTTTTAGAAAAAAAAAACTATAGAACCATAAACCTAATTACCGGGTATTTTCTGTCATCTGTCAAAGTTAACAGAAATGAAGAATAACAAGGTGTATAGTAGAATACAACTAAGTGAAGTCGGCTTCTCTGAGCTTCAACAACGAATTAGCAGGAAACTTGCGGGCAACTTACGAACTTTAACCTGTCTATGCTAAATTAAACGTCATCATACTAAATAATGTTTAGTCAGTAATGAAGCGCAGGAGCTGTTTCTAACTTCAATAATCTCTATAAACTTTGAGTTTCAGTAGTAGTAGTAAATTAAGGCACCGACAATCACAAAAACCAAAAATTTCATAGATTTTTTTTCTTCTCTTGTTTCTTTTAAAGTTCTATTTGATATTCGTATTCAACATAATTTCATTAATCATTAACAAAATTAGGCAATATTGATATCAATAATTTACAATAGAAATACGAATGCATAAAAAAAAGGTTGAAAATTAACATTTTATTCGCAAGATTGCTGTTTAATTTTTGCCCAATCGCAGAAAAAGAAGAGAGTGCAAGTTGATCATAAACCCATGACACCCTCGACATAACTATCCATCCTCACCTGTCTATCCATCTACCGCATTAAATCGGCATGTCGGCAATTGAAGCTACCCAAAAATATTAATTCACCATTATGTTGGATTTCTTATGAGCCATTATAAGCTCAACGCATTAAGTCCCATTCATAATTTACTGAGCACTCGGCTCAACGGTAATGTTTTGAATTTACGGCATATCAATACTGTACTAAAACGCTTGAAGATAATACATTTTTAATAAACGGTTTTGCCGGTGGATGCAAGTGGCGAGTTGTCGTTCATTGTGGCGTTCTAAGGGGGAGGCCTTTGTCCAGCAGTGGACGTCTTCGGGCTGATGATGACGATGATGATGATGAAACGGTTTTGCGCTTTTCAACAAAAGACAAGCAGAGCGCTGCGTTAAATGGAGTAAAAATACTTTAATATGCGGGGAAAAAACTTAGCGGGCTGTGTCTAGGCGCAGTCATTTACTGGGCAAACATTCCCTTTCCTTAGGTTGGAACACAAAGGGTATGCTCGTTTCAAAGTTAATTAAATTTAAATATGAGTAAGTGAATGCGATAGACTGCTGGCTCCGTTTTTTCCGTACCTTTTTCTGATAGCTGTTTCGGAATAGTGAAAAATAATATGCACAAAGGAGTCAAGGCGATTTTTCTTTGCTGCCTGCTAGCTAACTGAGAAGTAGGTAGATGGATAAATTTATTTCTTCATGAAAATCACACATTATATTTCAGATATGTCAAAAAATTTAAGTTTACAAAAAAAAAACGCCAAGAAAAATAAATTACAATAAAAACACTATCAAAATAAAAACTTTTTTAAGGATAAAATCTATTTTAATGACAATATAAACGAGCGAATGAGATTAAATAATTTCAATATAAAACTTACTATATATCCGTACCTAATTTCATATATGTCTGATTATTTATTGATTGGTGGAAATGATCGAAATTCTTCTTGCATTTGATGATAAGTTACGTTCAAACAGAAGTTAATTATGAGCTTGTAAAACATAAGTTTACGAAGACAATCTCTTTTCAAACTATCGAAGAAGATAATTTACTTTTTTACAATAAAAAATGTTTTTGTATATTTTTAGATTACATGAAAATCCTAGGCAGTCGATAATTGCAATTTTACCCTCGAACGGTATCGGGTAAATGTTACGGTTAAGCCGGTACCGAGCAGTATTTAATTAAAAACAATAATTTTCGGTTGATTTCCGCCCCATCACGGTTTTATATATGTACATAGTTCTGTTACGGGTAAATAAAACCCTTATCTGCTTTATTTACTGGAAGTCCATAAGAGCTTTAGATTTAACCGCAATTGAACAACGGGCTTTATAAATATATTACGATATTGATATTAATCGATTATTACAATTTCATTGTAAATATAAATAAAATTGACTGTTTTTATGAGATCTCATTTAATTTACAGTGTTTATGTGAAAGTAAGTTTGTCCTTTAACCATGCAAACTAGTAATTTTTGTTAAATCACTATAGTGCAGGCAGTACAGATTTTTTTTTTCACTTCTCATGCTCTTAAAGTAGGTCAATACAGCCTTACGAGGCGGGAGTAAAGTGAGTACTTTAGTCCCTAGGGAGTAAAAGTAATTATTGTTTTAATTTACTTCGAGTGACTTAGACAGCTGACTGACTGACTTAAACTTAAACAGCCAGTACTTGCTTAGTTTTTGGCTTAAATTAAGATTGTGTGTGGACCATTTTCATGGCGAAAATGTTACGTTCTTAGTCTACGTGGTCTTAGTTCTATGCTTTTTCCGAATAGAAGGTGGCGCTATTTTATTTATTCCAGTTTGATTAAATTAATTATTATATTAAATTAAATAAATAAATTGATTATTCTCACAATGTCGTCAAATGACAGTGAAAATTATGATGTCGAGCAAAGAGCAAAAGACATACTCGTAATTGACAATCTTATGCCGCCGCAATCTAGAAAGATTTATTTTAAAACCTATGAAAGTTTATGGACTAGAGGAATAAGAAACGCATTAATTCAGTCACAGAAATGACTTTTTTTTTTCGCAAACGAAGTGAAAAATAGAGTTTTCACCTCGAGACTAAAAGTCAATATAAACCCTCGGATAAATAGACACCCTTGCTAAAGCTCAGGGGACTAACCACCTCGGGTATATATTGGCTTATTTTAGTCCCTCGATAAAAAATATACTATTTTATTCCAAAAGGTTGAAAAACGCGCTACCTCTAATTGGTTCTAAAGCTATTTAATTCTGATGAATGAAGGCCTAACGAAATTCAATCTAAAACCAAAATTCGCTTTCACACGACAAGTCCGTAATTCGAGAGTCGTAATACCTACTATCTCTTATTGGCTTCATCCCTAATTTAACTCTTAAAGAGACATATTGGTGAAGTCGGCGATCCAGAAAGATATATTATGTAGTCGTTGAGAGACCGACCGATTGATGGAAACCATTTTAGGGTTGTGCCTCATTGGTTTGTGGGTGAGACTGCGATTTTGCAATAAGGGTTATCCGCATTTCTCGAGTGTGACTGTGAGTCATGTTATCAATATGTAGTTGTGAGACTCTAGCGTCTTTTCAATGAATTCAATCAGTCAATTATCATTTCTGTTATTTTTCTTAATACTTGCCTACTTACTGTTGTTATCGAGAAAAGTGCAAAACAATAGATATTTCTCACATAAAATATATATACATATATATTTATACTCGTAACATCCTTAAATTAAAGGATGTGACAATTACTAATAATGGAATACCATATATCATGAGAAATACAAAAATGGGTAATAAAAATTAAAACTAAAAACATCGCTAGTTAATGTTGAATTTAGGGATTAAATTATTCCAAAGAATGACAAAAGAAAATTTAAAAAAATACCAAAACATTAACGACAAAAAACTCTTGGGTAGGAATTATTCCAGCATAATGTGTTATGAGACAAAACTATTGCAGTACGTAATAAACGAGTTTTGGATCCCAAAAACTAGACTTTTGGTTTAGACATAGCAGTGTGTTATTTTCGTATCCTAAAGAATAATTCAATTAATTTCAATTAGTGAATTATCAAAAAATGCAATATCTAAATATCATATATGTAGTCGTTGAGAGACCGACCGAATAAATTGGTTGCCTCATTGGAGATTTTGCAATAATCCGCATTTCTCGAGTTTATGGACTTCTACATAAATTTCAATTCAATAATTTTATACTTTGTGACTAATAATTGGAAAGGGTAAAAATTAAAACTAAAAACATAAAAGTGGAAAAAAATGAGAAATGTATTTATGTGTTTCGGGATACCCAATAAGGTATTTTCATCTTTTCATACTCGTTCATTTTATTAATTATTTAAATTAGGCTGGATTACAATTGTTTCAATACGTAAAACACCTTAACTTCAAGCAGGGCTCTGATGATGCTCTCTTATTATTTTTACGGAAAAAAAATTGTTTAGGTAGTTTTTGTCATTTTTTAATTCTAAAATATTTTTGAGATAATAATGATCTGGTATTATTCAACATAAAATTAATACTGTACTTCAAAATGAATGATATTAATGTATAGTTATGTACAGTCAAGTGCAAAAATAAGTATCTTTTCGAACCACTCAAAAATATGTAACTACGGCCTTTATTGCGTCGGAACAAGTCTGTGGTACTTACTTATTTTTGAAACTTTGAATAAGTTAATATTTTTACACTTGACTGTACCTACTTAAACTATAAATGTCAAAAAAAGTTTTGAACCCAATTACGAACGAAATCTCATTTTACACAATAGTAGATTGTTCAACAAGGGACTAAAACAAACCATAATGACACGAGATGTTTAGCCACCCGAGCATTATGGGCATTATGGTTGTTTAGTCTCGCGTTAAACACTACTTTTCACTTTGAATGCGAGGAAAAAAAGCAATGTTCTGTTAAAAATTACAATATTACTTTTTAAAAACGTACGCTCGACTAATGGACAGGCTATCTGTTCAAAATTCAAATAGCAAAAAAAATTTTTGCGCGGTTTTTTCTTTTCTTTTATTGTTTATGAAGTTTAAAAGCTTGTACAATTTAGCCTACAGTTTCAAAATTGAAAACTATTTTGAAACTAATTGGACTTTGCATAAGAAAATGAATTAATCCTTAATATAATTGAATAGATTCATATTCGTAATCATTAATTGTTTCACGAAATTAAATCGTGTAATTTTTTTAATATATTTTTGCACAGTTGTCATTTTGAGGTTATTTCCAAGTCCTGAAAATCCGCCATTCACAAACACCGTGTTGGCTGTTTAGGGGTTTCCAAAGTAAATTAAAAAAAACTTTAATCCCTAGAGAATTAAAAGGAGCTTTAGTCTTGATATACGGAGACTAAAGTAACATTTTAAGAGCATCAGAAGTAAAAAATTGTACTTATTACAAACAGTAATTTAGCTAACAAAGCTTAGCTTGGCGGTGAATTTTCTAAGACTAGAGTTTAAAAGATTAAACAAAACAATTGTTCAAAGTAATTAATTAGTAAGTATCCGAATAAAGCTTTGTCTTAATAGTTAGCTCCCCTTCACCGCGTATCTAAGAGCACCTTGTTCCCATTATTAAATCTTCACCCGCTCTAATTCTTCGACCTTTCGATGTTGAGTATAAAATTTTACTCTATATTCCTGAGAGCAACCGCTATTACCCGCTTTGTTAAATTTTTAATTAGAATCGGAAGTCAGGTAGCTTGTAAACCTGCTAGGTATAGGCACGGGTTCAAAGTTGAGAACCGTAAACTTTGCTTTGTTTATATAACTTTCAGTTTAGGAAAGCAGGTAAGTTTTCGAACATTGCGGTTTTAATGATCTAATATTAAACGAACGCAGAGGTAGTAATTAAGGATTCCAAGTATAATGCTGATAGCAAAATTACAGGCGCAACGCGGCGCATGGAGGATTCCGCTCAGTACCCGCCCCAAGCCGATGTACATTATATGTTCGATGCAAAGTCTCATCAATGCTCAATAGACAACGTGTAGGTAAATTGTACATTTCTAAATATATACACTATCGAAGAACTAAAGTCACTGACATAGCTGGAAAAATATGCAAATTGAAGTGCCAATGGGCAGGCCACATCGCTCGAAGAACAGATAACCGTTGGGGGAGAAAAGTCCTCGAGTGGCGACCACGAACCGGAAGACGAAGCGTTGGCAGGCCTCCCACCAGGCGGACTGACGACATCGTGAGAGTAGTGGGAAACCGGTGGATGCAAGTGGCGAGTTGTCGTTCATTGTGGCGTTCTAAGGGGGAGGCCTTTGTTCAGCAGTGGACGTCTTCGGGCTGATGATGATGAAATATATACAACGTTACAAAGGTACTCGGAACCAGCGCTCAACGGTAGAGAAAATTAATATGCTTTATGTAGAAATTTCAATGCTGGATTTTTGAGTACAGAGAGCTTGATTGCACTTATTCTAGGCTTTCAGATCGAGATTTTCGTTTCGTATATTTAGAGTCCGCAGTTGTGAAAATGTAAGCAGTCTTGCAGTTGACAAGTGTCAGATTTATTGACGTGTTCGCGGCCGAGTAAGCCTATTTTCACGGGGATTTGCCGAGATTTGTAAGCCTCTGAAAGAATTTGCTATTGTACATGTGTGAAAGCTTACCTACATAGCACACGTGTATAACAGGCATTTGCGGTAAAAAACATTTCGAATCAGCATAGGCCAATATCAAAATACAATACAGAAAAAATATTAATCTCCCTTTAAAAGTGACGTGGTTTTGATATGACCAAAAAAGCAAAAGCCCACTTAGAGGAGCAGATACTTCATACAAAAACGAAACTGGCGTATTATAGATTGTTTTTTGTGCGTATACATCCATAAAACTTTATCACTCTATTTTATATCTGTTTTACGCATCTACCTACGGTGATCTATTCATGCTCCCATTTATTTCAAAAAAATTCAATTCATATTTAAATATTACCTCGAATTTTCAATTAGAGTTAATATCCTTTTAATCAAGCAGCAAAGTGTGAGACCTTTATTGATCTGTTCATGGATATTTCATTAGAAGCGCAAAAGAACTAAGATCGAGGAATGCAGTGCATATTTACAGCTTTGAATCGCTATTTTATGAGGAAAATTTTGCTTGGAAATATCTTTGTTCTCGAAGTGCTTATTCGTCAAATCAAGATCGTCGTTTGGCTTTACATACTTGCCTTTTGAAAGTTCCGATAGCTCCAATTTTTAAATTATTGATTGATCCAGGTGTTACTTCTCGTAAATTCACAAACTAGGTAGCTACAGCTTTAACCAATACAATAAAATTAAACTACAACTTTAACCTATTGTATCAATAAACTACAGCTTTAACCTTACTACTCTGCTTCGTGTATAGTGATAGAGTAGAAAGGTAAAAGGTTAAAATCTAACTACTATCCATTTTAGCAACTTGATAGATTAAAGGTGAACCAGTAGATACCTGATTAAGATTGATTTTTAAGATTGAATAAAAACACTTCAAAGGTAGTTTGCTATAATTTTTTTGGAAATCGCCACTTGTGACTTGTGAGCAATTTGTAAAGTTTTTGCTTCGTAATATTTTTTATTCGACTGGATGGCAAACGAGCACTTGCTGGTAAGAGATCACCACCGCCCATAAACATCTGCAACACCAGGGGTGTTTCAGATGCGTTGCCAACCTAGAGGCCTAAGATGGGATACCTCAAGTGCCAGTAATTTCACCGGCTGTCTTACTCTCCACGCTAAAACACAACAGTGCAAGCACTGCTGCTTCACGGCAGGATTAGCGAGTAAAATGATGGTAGTAATCCGGGCGGACCTTGCACAAGGTCCTACCACCTGCAAAATACTTTACTGTAAATTCTCTCATTTTAACAGTATTGTATTGTGTAATAAGCAAATGTATTTGTAAAGCTGTTTTATGGAATTCACCATTAAATCCTTCCGGCCTCCGTTGGTCCAGCATCCGTTCGTGCGCGCTACCTGCGGCTAATATTATGTTTGTGCTCTTCAATTGTTTATTAGCTTAAGTATTTTTAACCATTTCTTGTTTTTTACTAGGTTCCAAGGTTGAATGTGAAATAACCTTATCCATAAAAGGCTCTTTTTTTAAATATAGCTCAATCAACCCGTGTGGTGTCGGGTTAGAATTACACCTCTCCATTTTTCCGTGGATGTCTTAAGAGGTGACTGAGGATATAGATTAAGGTATTCCGTAGGCGACAAGCTAGCAACCTGTCACTATTGTACCGTTTTTGTCAAACTTAAAACCTAAAATATTACCTACATCTGTACTCTCTTGCTCACATTTGTCTCAAATAAGCGAGAGGGAAATATGATTGTACTGTACATTCTACTTCCATGGCGTCACTATACCTTGATTATTTACTTACTTGCTTGATTATTTTAAAATTGCTAAAAGTGGCTCCGGCGCGGTACGTTTCGTGTACTCTGCCTACCCCATTTGGGAATATAGGCGTGATGTCTACGTGTGTGTATAGCTCAATCGGTACTAAGGCGAAGGCTGAACGTATAATAGACAACACAGTCGATATTATGATTCATACTGATGGATTTTGCTTCAGAAATAATATTATAATTTGAATGTTTTTTTGCCTACCAAAGTTCTTACACAGGGCAATTTAACGTTTTTGTAATACTTGTGACATTTTATTTAACAGGTGAGCAAACTGCCCTTTAGATGTGCCGCGACATGTTACATTTTTTTAGTTTCATAAATTTAATATGAGAAGCCTCAACACAGACAAATAATAGACGTCAGACAAATACAAATCCGGCTTTATAAATACAAAGTGCTCATCAAAGCGTACGTATAATGTTTCCTAAGTCTTTCAATACATTATTACACCACTTAGCGGGGCTCACAACTCTGACTTGCAGCGGGGCCATTCACGTGTTCTTTGGCAAAACTTGTAAGCAGCTTACATGCCGTACTAAGCTCGATAACTAATTCAGTTAGCTCTAACTAGCAGGTAGGTAATATTCCCAAAATTACCCCGTCTAGTCACTCACTATAGTTATTTGAATAATTGACGCGGTCGCTGTGGACTTTGCAAACATTTGCGATCCGCAATCAAAGGTCCGACTTGCTTTCTCTTAGTTACCTCAAGAGTTACAATTTTGATGAGCTTAATATATTGTAGATGTATATTAACTTTTAATAAAGCTACGTAATTTATACCGCCGCTGTCTTAATTGCTTCTTAATTAAGAAAGGCTTAATGGATTATTCTGGAAAATATGGAAAAACACACACATTTTGTAACCGAATTGAAAGATTGCAATAAGAAGCACTTAACGAAAAAAAACCCTTTATTACAAAGGAGGTTAAATAATTGTTCCTTCTAATAACTAATATAATCCACTGACAAATGAAACTGGTGTTTGATTCTATGTCCTTAATTTGTTTTTGTTTATCAGTAAAAAAATGTTTTTTTAGTTAAAGTAAAGAGTAAACAGTACTAAGGTGAACTGACAGGTATAGATGGCCTACTAGAATTGTTTTTTTTTGCTTAAACAATTTTTTTTAAATATTTTTTTCTATTTTGTGTTTCATAATTATGTACAGAGCTCCTATCTTCCTGAATGTTTCGACAGTCCGGGTTTCAAGCAGTTGCATTAAATAAATAATTAATTAATCTCATAATTAAATAATTAGCATGGAAATTAATATTCGCATTGAATGAGGTCACACATCGTATGTCACTGAATTATCTGAAACATCAAAACAAAAATAATGAAACAAACACATGCGTATAATAATTGTGCTTAACTTTCTCGAACTCGTTAAGTCGTGATGTCGTCAACGTGTCAAACGTAATGAACAACCGGGTCCATTTTAGGAGCTCTTACATACAATGTTCTCACATCGAAATCCCTCCAGAATAGAATAACAACATTGTATGTACGGGTCATTCTTAATTTTATTGGACAGTTTATCTACCTCCCGTCGAATGTGGAATTAATGCATTCAAAAGTAACTGGCGGCGGTGGTACTTAGTAGAGTACGCAAATTCGTGCTTTATTTTCTATGTAATGTAACATTGTAATCATTTTAGGTTCAGTACCTCAGTTACTTCAGTATTCATTTGTGTGAAGGTGCCATTAAAATAAAAATCAAGTGCGGGTAGTTCGAAGAACTCGCGCGATTCAACGCACCCTAATACCCTACAAAAAAGTCCTTGAATGGCGACCACGTACCGGAAGACGAAGCGTTGGCAAGCCTCTAACTAGGTGGACCGACGACATCGTGAGAGTTGCGGGTAACCGGTGGATGCAAGTGGCGAGTTGTCGTTCATTGTGGCGTTCTAAAGCTTCAGGCTGATGATGATAATGAATACCGTACACTTCAATCTTTTCGTGACCACGGCCGTTGCAATATTCACCGAAACGTCGCGGTTATTTGAACAATATTTAATTTTAAAATTAAGTACAATTAGTGAATTTCAGTTTGAACAACCAAAGAAGGGAGTTTATTTGTTCAACATTGAATACGAAAGTATCCTACTTTGAAATTTTAATAGTAACTTCTAAAAGTCTTTGTTCTTCAATTTTCTCCGAACTACAGTATACTTACATATTGTCTTGACACTTTTCAAACTCGAAAAAAGTGCTGCCATCATTTAATTTAAATAGAAAGGGATAGTTAATTTAGAAGTCCAATGTTATGCTGCATTATTGCATTATGCAATATATGCAATGCATAAAGTTCCTGAGAATAACGCTGTGAGATTATTTAACCATTTGGGTTGTCCCAAACGTTTTCATCTGGCGTGCAAAGAGTTGGTCGTTAGGACCGACATGTCTTGCGTGTTACCTGTGATAAATTGTTTTTTAAATCTAGAAATATGAAACTCGTTTCAGAAACTGTGAAGCGTGTTTGATGATAGTTTGCGTTACAAAGCAATTTCGTGTCGCAAAACGTTGGCGATTTTATGTCTATATTTCACTGTTTTGGCCTAATACTCCAAGATTAACTCGAAAAATATTTTTTTGTTTCAAACTAAGAAGAAAGGGTCTCTTTTTTTGTTCTTTGCCTTACAATACTGAGCAGTGCCATCTGTTATCAAGTAGCTATTACTAATATAACTCACCTATTCTAGAAAAGATGGCACTAGCAAACACTTTTCATTAACCGCCAACTTGAATAGTGTTGTCACATACAATTTTGGCAAAATGGTAGACCAGGATACAAAAATAGTAGAAATTGGTAGAATTCGAAAAGGAAAATAGGTAGCTCTGCTACTGAAGGTAATACATTTTTAATTATCAAAAATGCGCATAAAATGTTTTAAATTTTTTATTCGTGATGTTTTAGTTTATACATATTCTTATTAAATAATCTCAAATGTACAGAGTTAAGATCTCCACTTGATTAAAGCTAAGGGTGGTAGACAGGTAGAACGGAGGCGAAATAGGTAGATCTACCAAAAAGTTAGTAGATGTGACAACACTGAACTTGAAGAAGTTAAGGTTCAGGACTCAGTCTTGTAGGCTTTTTTAAATCTCGATTAAGGCATAAACTGACTGTTCTTGTATATGGATCTGGCAGAACTTAAGACCACTTAAATCTAGATTAAAAAGCCTGCAGGTGGACGTCAAATGTTATTGTTATCCTGTAGTCTAAGAGGCTGTTTCACCACCCATTGATTAATTTTATTTGACGAATTAATGCCGTCTCTTTCTAAAGCGATATTTTGAAGTGGGACGAGACGCTAAAACTTCGCGGCTAACTACATTAGTGAGTAGCCTTAAAAATCGACTTAAGTAAAGTAAATAGTTTTAATTCATGTTCATTTTCATGGACACTGCCAAGTTAAGAGCTAAAAATGAAATATCTACCTGAAATGGATTTTTGCAAACATTAATTTCCTAAGAAATCTATTTCTATAATACACACCTCTATATCCCTTATCCTAAATTTTCGTAGAGCCGTTTACGAAATTGCCATGACCTAATAGTAATTTCTATTTATAGAAACATTGCTCATTACACTAAAGGGTAAACATTTAATTGTGCCACTTATTAACTTGTAAACTTTGCCTGAAAATAGTACAACAACAATATCATCTTCAAATTGCGCTTCAAATTTGATGCTGCTCAATATTCACGGGTAGACTGTTCTGGTTTAAACTGTATGGGTATAATGGATGAACTGATAATTAGTTTAGTGTCGCAGGTGTTTATGGGCGATGGTTCTTGCTTAGAATTAAACCTCTCCATTTCTTCCGTAGATGTCGTAAGAGGCGACTGAGGATATAGGTTAAGGTATACCGCAGGCGACAGGCTAGCAACCTGTCATTATTGTACAGTTTTTGTCAAACTTAAAACCTAAAATACTACCTACATCCGTACTCTCTTGCTCACATTTGTCTCAAATAAGCGAGAGGGAAATATGATTGTACATTCTACTTCCATGGCGTCTACTATACCTTGATTATTTACTTACTTGTTTAACATCGTCATCATCTCAACCAATATGCGTCCCACTGCAGAACACAGGTCTCTTTGCAGGATAAGAGGGCTTGTGTCATAATTCTAATTGTTGGGAAATTCACATACGCTATAGAATTTCTTTGCAGGTTTCCTCACGATGTTTTATCTTCACTGTTAAGCTCTAGGTAAAGTTAAAATGTGATTTTGCTCTTAAATAAAAAAAAAACTCAAACGTGCCCGGGCATGAACTAACGATCCACTGCTTAAGAGGCCATAGGTCAACCATTAGGTTATTATCACTTTTTTGTATGTCAATTTAAAAGTAAAACATTCTTATACTTAACCAACTAGTAATTCAAAATCATCAAAAGATCACCTGTACCTAAGTACGATCAAAATCAAAAGTAATTTAACCCATCAGTACTTATTTAGCGTTATTTATTACAGCCCCTTAATGTTATATCGCAACAAAGTACTAAGAGACGCAGCTAATTTTGGGCTTGACAGTACGTAGTCTGTGAGTACAGAAAATCAAGTTTGAATTGCAAACTGTTTCTAGTGAAACTTGCCTTCAGCGAATTATATTTAATTGACATCCATGTTCCTTTAATGAATACAATTAAAATCTTTGTTTTTCCAGCTGCCCTTCATACTGTAACTTTCCTAACTTAAATGAAACGAGGGTTATATTGCAATATTTACTTGGGCAAAATTGTCCTAAAACATTAGCACTACCTGAGTTAAGCTTCCTTACATCAAACGGCATAACAAATTCATACATAATGTATAAACGGTATAATGGAGATGGCATGAGGTCAGGCCAGCTTGGCATTAAGAGCTTTTGGCGAGAGGGGGGCGGTAGGGTGCCAAAGTGAATTTTATAACAGGAGATGTTGAATTATATCATTTTAACTGATTAAAGACGACGGGTCGCGTAAAAGTAAGCCAACTTTTGTTTGTTTAGAAGGCAATAAACAGTTTTAGATTATGACTGATTTTTTATAAGCTTTTATTTAACTTTAAATATAATGTATGTATCGGTAGAGTAGACTATAGTTGTAGAGCACTGACTGTGATACATATGGGAAAGCATTTTTATGATAATAATAATTATTTTAATGAAAGACGTAGTTATAGAGTTCAATAAAGCTGAGCAAGAGAACGACCGTCGGTGTTGCCACTCATAAGTAAAAAATATTAATTTATTGTTGATGTTGCCAACAATATTTATGTCCTGGGAATTCGCAAACTATTTGCTGACCACTTTTCGGCATCTGATTGATCTGTAACTTGGTATAATAATGTAAATCCTGTGACAATATAATTACAGTTATAATAGTGAAAAATGCTGATGGTCCTTCCAGAATCGTTAACGACATGAAAATGAAAAGTTTCAGGGTGATGTTCTAGGCAACTCATTTAATTGAAAGATTAATATATTAAATGAACTTAAAGTCCGTCCGTCTGTTAGTCAGGTTTAGTACTCAGGTTATTCTGTCAGGATATTTTGACTTTGACTTTGACTTTGAACAGGGGTCACCAACATAGCCAAGCGAATTAGCCCGTTGGCCATATAGCACGGAGAACAGATGGTCGTTGGGGCCGAAAGGTTCTCGAGTGGAGAACGCGGATCGGCAAACGCAGCGTAGGATCCACCAACGAGATGGACGGATGACCTGGAAAGTCGCGGGTTCACGGTGGATGCAAGCCGCTTCCAACCGAGGCAACTGGAGCTCTATGGGGGAGGCCTATGTCCAACAGTGGACGTCCTATGGCTGATATGATGATGATGATGAGGATGATGAGAGTTTTTATGGAAAGAAGCCGTGGTTTGAATGTATGTAAGTTATAATTAGAAATAGGTGTGTTATAATTAATTTGAACTGTCACAATATCATCAGGGAGTAACTAAGAGGGATGCGGGATTGGCGCTACATTTACATAAGTTACACGTGAATTTCAGGAGCAACCCGACGCCAGGGAAGTAGGTCATTGCAGGAAGCGGCAGTAATTAATTTTATAATTTATGTTATTTAATCATGCTAGGTTTAGCCTAGTGAAATCGGGGTAGCCTAGTGAAGTAGGTGTAGCCTACTGAAGTATTGTATTGTAAAACTCTTTATTGTCAATAAAAACACATGATAATAACGGAACATAGGAAAAAAACTGGCCTAGTGCGATTCGGACTCACGCACCGAGGGTGCCGTACAAATATTTTTATTATAATGATGTAACTAATTTATGCTTTTCGCAATTTTTCCTTTATCTGTGCTATAAGACGTTGCTTCGTACCAAATTTTAAGATTGAGTTCACGGGAAGTACCTTGTAGGTTTTAATTTACATGCGAGTGTCGAAAATTTGCAGCATGAAATTTTTCACAGCTCCAAGGGACAGTAGACCTGAGAATATATTTGTATGAATTTCAGCCTGATACCTCCACGCGTTCCTGAGAAGAAGGGTCTTGACAGAAATACAGACGGACAACAAAGTGATCCTATAAGGGTTCCGTTTTTTTCTTTTGAGGTATTACGGAACCCTAAAAATTCGTGTAAGTGTGAATTACCCTAGTGAAATCTGGGTAGCTAGGTAATTTGGCCTATGGCCTCTCAAGCAGAGGATCTTGCGTTCAAACCCGGGCTCGAAATTTTAAGTTTTTTGAAACTCATGTGCAAAATTACATCAAAAATTTAACTCAAGCTATATGGTGTAGGAAAACATTGTGAGGAAATCTGAACACACTCCATATTTCGATGGCCGAATATTCTGATATAGTTTTTTAGTTATCTGGTAGAAATACAGGAACTCTTAACAAATAGTCAAAAACGACATCAAAATCTACAGCCAATTCGTAAAAAATGTAACCAGATAAATGTGGCGGTTGAAACGCTCGAATAAACGCCCTTTACTCTACTATACTTCGTTTTTTTTTGCATTAGAAAGAAGGTAAGCGATCTTGACGTGTCTTTTTATTGAAAAAACTTTCGAAAAATAAGTCACAGCAAATGTAACAATAAGCAAGGACATGTGATCATTTACATGCTTTTGGTATCATAAATAATAGTTAATAAAAAGACTCGTCAAGATTGTTTTCCCTCTTTCTAATGCTAAAAAAAAGAAAGTAAACTCATCTAAACACAAGTTTTTTACATAATATTTTAGACTATCGCGGTCTAATTTTATGAATTAAATTCGGGTTTTCAACACACAAGTTTTCAGTTTTACACGTTTCTCTACTTAATTCATGTTGTATCTTTAAATTGAAAACGAAAACTTTGATGTCATAACTTAATTATGAGCCAATTTAAGTTGGTATGAATACATTCCAGTTTGACGTAGTTCTGTGTAGGATTTTACCCATCTCTACTCTAACTAATCAGCTGTCGACGTACATATTATGTATAATCAATTATTATAAACACCCTTTCTGAATGTCAGGTGCTATTGTGCACTTTGCTTTAAGAATAATTTTGCTGAATAAGAACCCTTTCCATGGAACTGACAGAGCAGTGGCCCTCTGAGATTTTTTTCCGGAAAAACTGCCATATTAGTGAAATCGCATTGCCTCACAAGGAAAATCATTCTTAAACTAAGGGGCTGTTTCACCACCCATTGTTTAATTTTATTCGACGTATAAATTCAATCAATGGATGGTGAATCACCGTTTTTTCTTTTTAATAGTAATATATCAAAAAATAATGGTACCTAGATGAAATTTACACACTTGAAATGCACACTTTCGAATAAAAAAGAAACGAAGAATGGAATCGGTATCGACATATACACATACATAAAATACAGTCTAATTGAAAACTACTTTTTCCAAATCTGTTACTTCAGGTTAGTTTTTGTCTTACCAAACACTAAGTTCTATTATTATTTAATTCATGTAGCTTATAAAGATTTTAGTGTATGTAAATCAGTATAGCGGTCCGAACACTGATGTCGCTGGCTTAAAATCAGCGCTAGGTTGTTTTAAACGCTTCAGCCTTTTGCAAATTGCTAAGCCATTATCCGATTCGCAACCACAATGACACACTCCATCTACACTAGTCTATCTTTATCCTTATTTGTATAATATTGTTGAGTCTGTGACTCTTGTGGTTGTTGTGAATACACGTATTTCTTTCTTTCTTCTAGGATGTAGATCATTTAAGTGTATTCGTTAGTTCCGAGTACGCAACCAGCTTCCAGCGAACTTTTTTCAAACTTGTTAGACTTCCAACTTATAACAATGTCGTCATCTCAACAGAGGGCATTTACAAGTCACAAGGCAAATACATTTCGTATTCATTCCGAAACACGCCCGGGGCCGGGCCTAAGTAAACCTACTCTTGGTGTTCGCAAACCGCTACAAAGTCATAGAGAGTCGCGGTTCGGACCTTCGGACTCTGACGGCGGCCCCAGACAAATATTCATATTTAATTCTACGCTGACTTTCGCCTTATTTACTTATTAATAAACTGCCGTTCAAAGGACTAATTACTTAAGTATTTGCTAAACAAACTGTACGCGAACATTGCCCAAGAATAATAAGTACACGAAGATTCCGTAAAAGAAAGTGTTGTTATTACTCATCTACTAAATTCCACTATATAAAAGGGGGGAAGCCGTGGTGGCCGAGTGGTTTGACCTGTGGCCTCTCAAGCTGAGGATCATGGGTTCAAACCCCGGCTCGCACCTCTGAGTTTTTCGAAATTCATGTGCGAAATTACATTTGAAATTCCGTGCCCAGCAGTGGGACGTATATCGGCTGGAATGATGATGATGATATAAGGGAAAATCGCACGGCTAAGATAAACGCACGAGTGTTCGTCACTCTCCCAATAGTTGGCATCTTTAATCTCATGTCATTTAGTAATAGAGATGACAGCAGGGTGTCGTCTATTGGGCATTAGAGTGTCGGGCACTCGGACGTTTACCTTAAATGTATTTTTGTTTCAAGTAATCAAGTAAGCTGCTGAAACATTTGTAATTTAAAATCATGTGCCAAAGTAAAGCAGAAAGTTTAGGTGTAAAATTTATTTACACGCTAAATTATGCCCGCGATACCTCTATCGCTCGTGTTAATCTAAGGGGTTGTTTCACCATCCACTAACTGACGGTTAAATGTGATGCCGTCTCTATTTGTTTTGTTCGAATAGACGGAGACGGCATTACATTTAACCGTCAGTTAACACTTATCAATGGATGGTGAAACAGCCCCTAAATATCGCATTCTGTTTGTACTTTTAAGAGCAAAAATACGGCGTGCGGTCAGCGGCGAGACCCAACGGCGGGGCCAAGTATTGCATTAAATAATTAATGATACTTATTATAAATTCTGTTTTAAATTTGATCTCGCACTGACGCAGGGGTAAGACTACGTTATTAGTTAGGTGATGAAAGTTTTTTGGTTTTCAATTTTCATCAAACGATGTGGATATTTTTTATGTAAATGTTTAACTGAGTGCTAAACTTGGATACGAATTAGTAGCCACAAATAATTCAAAAAATAATGAGACGATACTGATAAATATCAAATATCAAATATCATGGGACACTTGACACCAATTGACCTAGTCCCAAACTAAGCAAAGCTTGTACTATGGATACTAGGCAACGGATAAACATACTTATATAGATAAATACATACTTAAATACATATTAAACATCCAAGACCCGAGAACAAACATTCGTGTTATTCACACAAATGTCTGCCCCGGCCGGGATTCGAACGCGGGAGCTCAAGCTTCGTAGTCAGGTTCTCTAACCACTTAGCCATCCGGTCGTCGTGATAATTCTAAATACATATCTAAAAATATCGATTTTGAAACTTAAAACAGGGAAAATACGGTTCGCAAATCGAAGAGTGAATACACAGAAAATATCGAATGCCTTTCTATTTGTTCTATTGACTTTTGAAAACATATTTTGAGATCAACAGATAGTTTTACGTTATTTTTGATGAAGAATTCATAATAAAATATGAATATACCTACTAACTACTACTACCTATTTCTGATGTACCTACTTACTAACATGAAATCTTATCTCTAATGCCTGTTTGAAATTCTTCTTACTCGGCAAATTCTAACAAAAAATAGAAATCGCTTACCCTCTTTCCTTATTGGAAATCCAATTGGTCCTAATACAGCATTACGCTTTTAAGGTTTTTTGCGTTTAGGAATGTGAAGTCCGCTGAGGGATAATAATTTGTCAAAATTAATATGAAATGAGTACCATTTCGCAACGTTTGTCTATCATACATAGGCATTTTTCCTAGTTAGTTAATAAATAGATACATAAAACATTGCTGCATGTTGCCAAGCAGGTGCATGGGGATTTTTTTAATCTTTCAACTATTTATTAGTCATTTTCTTGCCTCCGTAATTATTACGTCACGCATTTCTCCTTGCGATACTGAAGTTCATGCGAGCGCGACCGTCCCGTTGCATTTACTATTCTTAACTGTTCCAACAACTAATGACTATGTGTGCATTTGCTGGCAAAAACCTGAATCTGCACGTAAAAAGTGCATTTTAACCACGAACGCCATATAAGGTGCCCATCAAACCGTAAATGCCACGGTCACCCATCGTAACGGCGTGATCGGACAGTCTTTTTTTGTCGTAATTTATTCCTTATTAAAACAATTTATTCGGTTTTGTTCATGGATTCCACGGGCGATTTACTTGCTATGCGCCTGTTTAATGTTTTCCTTCGGCCGTCCGTTATTTTGAATTTTTTGACGCGAGCCGGTGTCAGGTTGAATGTTTTGAATATTATAAATTTCGATATGAAGACAAGAAAAGCGGACAAAATTGAAGGAAATTACTTAAGTTTTCTGTTAAAAATTAGAAATTATTAAATTATACCTTAATTTCGTCACTATGAAAAAATGTCGTATCTCAAATCAATACCATAATTTATAAAGTAGTTTGTAAAGTTCACTCTATTTTTAAAAGTGACGATTTCCACCATGAACAATTTATAAATACCATAAAATACCTAGCAGAATTCGCGTCTTACAGTAGCCATTTTACTATGAACCCTGTGTCAGTATAATAGTATAAGCCAGTTAACAAAAGCATCGTAAGGGTACTCTACTTTGTGGTCTCTCTAAAGAAGGTACGATGAAATTTTAAAATTGTCGTTGAAATTCATATTAATAACCAAAACGTCAAAATTGGACCTTCGCTATGTTTATTAAGTACTTACCAAAATTTTAATTAAATGTTTCTCATCTTATATCATTTAATATTATAGCACTCAAAGGCTACGTAGCTGTCTTGTCGGCTATTTCCTTACATTTGATTAAAATTTGTTTGACAAGTTGACATCTAAAGGCTTTTGGTAATTTAAATGGAATAGCCGAGACATCCTGCCGCCTATTGATCGTAATTGTTTTACATTTAGTTTAGAACCACGTTCTGATCTCTCCCTTTTAATAACTGCACAGTTGGGATCACAAATAATATTGATAGAAGATCGTATGAAGTGGTTCCTGGTTAGGGTTGCCATATGTCAGGGTTTGTCCTGACATGTCCGGATTTTTGACTCTTTTCCGGATTGCTTCTGGACTTCACAATGACAGGGTTTTCATAAATTACCTCATTAAACAAAAACAAAAAAAATCCACGTCTCGTGATACATTTTTTTTCAAAGTTTACACAGTTTTACAGATCTGACTTCTCAATCGCCAATCAGATCTCAATTTTTTGCAGCGTGTCAAGCCAAGTTCAAACTAACAAAACTGGCGAGCAGCACCAGACCATAGAGCAGTGTAATATTACACGAACCATTTGGAGCCACTTTCGACCGCCTCATAACTCAGAAACTATTTCACATAAACATGACATTTTATTTATATTAGAGAGGGGCAAAAGAGCATGCGGGTCTCCTGATGGGAAGCAATCACCGCCGTCCATGGACACCTGTCAACACGAGGGGTATCACGGGCGCGTTGGCGGCCGGCCGGTGGCGGTTGGGGGGGGTTTAGCTCATATATTGAGACTTGTGAGATACATATATGTGCTCTAAAGTTCATAAACACACCTCAAACGGTTATTTGCATATTAACGTCCAAAAATCGTCATTTTTATTACTAATTGACCTATAGACACAGAATAAGTAATAGTACAAGTGCAGAAGCTTCACGGCCGTACAAAAGTGACGTTTAGGCATTAGAATCATGCCTACTCTATGTTTCTCTGTCTATCGCATAACTCGTGTTCACTCGCACGCGGCACGTGTAGTCCTTTAAGTGTTTAGGATAATATGTATATTGAAGCCTATGGTCTGACTTGGCTAGTTTTCATATACAAATTATATTATAGCATTCGCAAGTTCTAAAGCTTACAGCTGTAGGTTCTTATTTTATTTTTATTATTTGGCTTGCTATTAGAAACTAGCCATCGAACATAACGCTCTTCCATGACTGTTTTAGTAGGTACTTAATAATAATTCGTGTATAAGAACTAGCCAAGTCAGACCTTAGGCTTCAATGTATTATACTAAAGTTATACTTAAGAATAAATGATAGTTTAAGTTGTTATTTAATAAAACGTTTTATGTTGTAATAAATAAATTTCAGGGCTGACCATTGGTACCCATTTAGATCTCACTTCTTTTGTCGTTGAAGTCAATAACCAAGGCACATAATATACATCATAATATTGAACTAGGCTCTCATTTCACATTTATTTTATGTTTTTGATGGGGTCTCTGTTACAAAAAATGACAAGACTTTTAGGGTGATGTCAGGATTTTTATCAGGACATTTCAACTCGCCACATGACAACCCTGTTCCTGGTATATCATCAATATTGTACGAGAGCGCTTGACCACGTTTTAAAGAATGAAAACAATCTACCACAAGCTTTTATCTTAATGAAAACATTTTATAGCGTATGGCCGTTAAATAAAATATTTTTATAAAAGTGACTTTTGTACTTAAATTTATCGCGGAACTTTCTAAAATCAAAAATGCTTATAATAATAAGTAATCTTTATTTATTTCAAGTAACATAATGACTCACTATGTTTAGTGGGCATGCTTATTTATAAAGTTAATAAAATGAAGTTAAACAATTAAATGAACCTTACCTAAACTAACCTGACACCTGAATCAAAAAAATATTATGAAATGATTATTGATTATTGATTATTTTGAGTCTAACAACTAGTAGCATGGTGTACGGTTGTGTCACTCTGAAGATGAGCTCTGGTTGAGTTCGAAACGCGTATGTGGTTGGTGTGTGATTTGTGTGTGTTCTTACAGTGTGGAGGTGGACGAACTGCATAAGCTTAGCTATCGTAAGGTCGCGGGTGAGCAAGGAAATTCTTTTAGTTCATGAAATGATTAGTTTATTTTCGCGGTTCTTAGCCTTGCTTCTCGGCGATGGGGAGTTAAAATATGAAAGCTTGCCTAGCCGCAGCTTACACCGCCGTCGGGACAGCATTTGAATAAAAAAAGTGACATTACACGTTTAGTTTAGTATGCACAGCCTACAAACGTACTCGAAAAGGCCTGTTCCCAAATGTTAAGGTCATGTTACATAACACCTCTCGTAGACGGCTTGGCGGCGCACACGCAGGGTCAATGACCGGGGCCCGGCGCGGGCGCGCAACCAGCCTCTATGAACTGTGGTATTTGCTCACATACCGAGTCTTAGAGTACTATACGAAGTTGTTTATGGGATGTGGCTATTTGGTATTCGAGTTAGAGTCGAAAACAAATATTTTAATGCGTTGTTGTACTTGTACAGAGATCTAGTTTCTTCTGGTCTGAGGAAGCATGCTATAAAGCAGATGAAGTTAAACTTTTGGCTCATTGTTTGAGATTTAATTAATTATGTTATTGAATCAAGAAAACGTTAGTTTCACATACAACTTAGAAAAAGATCCCTAAGCGCTTCAAAATGGCCTAAATGTTATGAAATCAGGAAATGTGTGTGAATTTTTTAAAATTATTTTTCGGTTGGGAAGTCCGAAATATTCTCGACGTAAGAATGGAAAAAATGTTTTCAAAAGTTGCATTGCAAATCAAATTACACCTATTTTTAGTGACTTTACCGACTTGAAAGGTTCGGCAGCAAAACGACAGCTAGCAAAAATATTTTTTTGAACAAAATTTACCCGTAATATCGTAATAACATTTAAATTTACCTATTTCACTCTCCTCGCGTAAAGGCGCGCGCACACTCGCGACTATGTCTCTAACACGTGTCAGTTTACCACATTCCCTAATTACCTTGCCGTGTTACTACTGACGGGAATTAATTAGTACTATCGAAAACAGACACGGTTAAACTGTTATAGTAATACGCCTCGGGCCATGCGCGGAAAACCAAAGCATTGATTTAGATGTTTAAACAGACAAATTATTAATTTTGAAATCGGAAATATTTGGCTTTGTTGCAGATTTGTTTTACTTTATATGTAGGTAGTTGGCAAAACGCGAGTGGGATTTGAAAATTGATATGTAGCTATGTATCTGGTACGAAAGGGTAGAGCGTTTTACAATTGTAATTCAAATAAATGTAGCTTTTTTTTTAAGTAGCCTGTATCCCACTGCTGGGCAAAAGCCTCCCCTCTTGACCTCCACAACTCTCGTTCTGACGCAATGTCAGGCCAGTCCTTTGCGTACGAGTCCAGATCGTCCCGCCATCTCCTTCTCGGTCTGCCTCGATGTCGCTGGCCGTTCTCCGGCACCCACCAAGCTTAAATTAATGTAGCTTAAGGCAAATAAATTTCCGTTTAAAAGAATGAGATATTTTTAAATACCCGAGCAATAAAAAGCATCCTGATTTTTTTTTGATAATTATTTAAGTTCCTACCCGCAGTGATATAACGTTTTTTAAACAACGAATATATGGCACCTACCAGCCTTAGAAATAGAGTCGTACGAGGGCCAATCAACTATTTTACCGACACTTTGGGCGTCTCCTGCCTGCGTTACCAAAAATCGTACTTCCAAATAGATATTTCACTATTTAATAGGTTGAACTTACGTAGGACGGCATGTATTCATGTACACCATCTATTAAATTACAGTAAAAATATGTTTACTTACAAAAATCTGCAATTGTTTGAAAAATGTCGCGGACAGATTACTGTCGGTAAAAAAGTTGATTGGCCCACGAGTACCTATCAGATATCTATGCACGCTTAGTTGTGTCAGATACTGGTGATGGTGACTGTACTACTTGGCAAAAAACGAATGTGATTTGAAAAATTGTATGTATTGGTGGGATATAAGGTAAAGCATTTTTTGAGTTCTGTTTAAAACACAAATTGTTCAGGTTTAAAATAATGTGTTATTAATTTTCGACTCCGCTTTTACAACTCATCATCATCATCCTATATACGTCCCGCAACAGAGCACAGGCCTTCTCTCAGAATGAGAGGGCTTTCAGTGAAAATACAAATAGTTCGTCTATGCCAGAGGTAATTGCGTAATCTTTAAGCCAGGGGCACTCAGACTGTGTAAATGAAATCATCCTGGAAGTAAATAGTGCGCATTGCTAAAAGGTGCCTAATCCCGTTTAAGTGAGTACAATGAGCTTACACCGGTACGTGCTCCTTCCAAAGGCAACGACGCGGCCTGCCGGACAAATAAGATCAATGAGATTTCTCAGGATATCCGAGACTACCGACAAATAATCCGATGCGCCCTCTCATTTAAACGTCAAGTATGCGAACCAAGTCGTTCAGTTAACAAGATGAATTTATTTTTCGATTTACGACGAACCGTTTTATTACGTACAATTTATTAAGCATTAAGTAAGTACCTATCTTAAAAAGGTAGCGAACGCGGATCCGATAATTTGGAAGATTTTAATTAAAACTCTCATTACTCGTCTGTGCAGGGATGATATGATATGAAAAGTTGTAATAATGACCGGTGGTTGTGTAGAGCGAATGTTTGAAAGAGAGTATCAGGTCGGCGAGGAGGCCGCGGGTGTCGGGTCGGAGGCTGAGCGAGCGCGGCGCAGGCGCCCAGGTGCGTCAGGTGGGCCCGCCCCCAGCGCCTCCCCGCGCCTCGCGCACCTGCCTCGCCGCTCAGTCCACCGCCACACGCCGGCCTGGCGACTTGTGCTCCGCGCACACCGCCACTTTCTCCACACTCTCGCGAGCCCTGTGCGTCGTTTCTCGCTTCTCCCGACCGCTCAGTTTCCCGCTCCCTCGCAGCGTCCCAGTCGTTCCCGCTGACTTTCAACACTTCCGACCCTCCCGTCGCGCTTCGAGAACTTCTGACAAGTTCCCGCGTTTGTTTGAATTTTCCGCGGCCGCAACGGTCGAGTAAGGCGCCGTAGTCGGTTCCGGGAGGTCGGCGGCTCGCGTTGCCGTCGGACGCTCGCAGTCGGCCGTGGATGCGGTCGTAAGAGACGTGTGCGAGGCCTCGAGGAGGCCGCCGGCACGCTGTTCCCGCCGCAGCTCGGGTGCGTGTCCTACGTGCCGCCGTGCGCCTGCTGCCCGCCGCTGTTCTTGCAGCCGGCTCCACACCCGCACCACCTCCAGCTACCGTTGCCCTTTCCGTTGCCCTTAGCCCTCCCGCTCCAAGCCCTAGACCCTCAAGTCGCTAAACACCAACGACTGCGGCTCTCTAACATGGTAAGTGCGAACTTTGCTCGTTTTCCCGCCTATCTGCCGGCGCCGCCGTGAGCACTCAACCGATAAGTTTTCACGAATAGAGAGCACAATGCCGGTAAAGTTGCTAACAAACGGATCTGATAACAACTCTCACGGGCCGCGTACTCGTATATAGACGATACAATCACGGCCCGAAGCAGCAGATGCCGCGCAACTGTCGCTCTACATCACACCTCGCACATGACTCAAGTAAACAAGCACTGTTCAGTGTATAACGTGGCCTAATAAAGAGTTAGAGGCAGTAAAGTGCTTACGCCGGATAAAGTTTGCCCATAACTAAGACAAAGTTAAGTAAGCCTCATACGCGTAAGTTAAGCGAATTGACGTTTTTGCAATACCCTCTTAATATATTCACTACCACTCCTCGTATTTTCATCCCAAAAGACTATCAAACTAATAATATTTTGGGCAATGTAATATTCATTTTATTTAATGGATTCAAGAAACTTCAAAGCGTTTTTAAACGGTTAAAACATGGCCCCACTTTTTACTTAAAATATTAACACTTCAATCAAAATAATCCCAAATTCAAAGTTATCAAATAATAATTATACTAATCAAAGCTTCCGACAATTTAAAATTATTTATCTTGCCCCAGTTGCACCTCCGACCTCCGCTTAAACTTTAAATGCGATTCGTCTTAAGCCCCAAAGACGATGAAAATGGAGAAAATCAAAACTGAGCGTCCTATTAAATAACTAAACCAACTTTCTTAATGGGTAAATTCAAGTGACTCACACATCAGTACTGTCCATTCCAAGCACTGAAAGTAAACGTTGATGACAGAAGTTTGACTTGAATTAAAGTCGCATCAAACTTTTCTCATTAAGAACACTCTTGACTAGAGGTGTGTTTATGTATTTCAATATACTTGTAGTTTATTTACGCACAAACTCTCTTTCCGTCTTACCGTGATACCTATTCCTGAGGATTGCGTTTCAATCCCGGCTTTGAATCACATACTTATCTTATTAGATCCCTTTCATTTCGTCTCTTAGTATAATTTCCGCGCGCAAAGATCGAGAAGTGATGTTATAATATGCCCTTTGATTGAACACAACCCCTTAAGGTTGATAATTTGATATATAAGCGCTTATGAAACGTGCATATTATTTGATTAATGTCAATAATGGTTATTCGAGTAGAATATGATACCATTTGAAATAGCATCACGTGCGAGTCGCGACTGCATAACGGGACATAAAAAATGTTTTTGAAGAGCCGGTGCCATTACCATGCTAAATTTCTGTACCTGTAGACCTCTCTAAGTAAACTCTAGCTAATGGTCTTTGTTACACATTCGAGTAGCTTTGTGTTTACTCACTCAAAAGAGCTATTATGTAACGTATCATTTATACGTAGTAACTACCTAAGTAGTTTAATTTTTTTTTAGGTAAAATGTAGGCGCAGCTCGGAAAAGTGTTAGGTACTCGTTACTGCTACCCCAAATAAGAATCGTTTTTTTTTCAGTCACTTAAAATATATTTGTGGATCGAAAAGTATTTTCAACTGCCCGCCAAACCCTATTCAGAATAGGTATCCAAAGGCAAAGCAGAGACGATGCGGTCTCGGTGACTTACTTAAACTAATTTCCAATCCACTAAAAATTGAGACTGATCATATTCCTATCCCCTTGGACCAGATGATGAAGATGCTGAAAGCAAAGAATCTACCCAACCAAAGATAGAATATTCACTGCCATCTTACTAGGAAATCCCGCTTCCCCCAAAGTGGAAAATTCTGAGAGAAGAAAAATATCACTAAAGCTTAAAGTACTCAAAGTTGTTTATCTGTCAACCCGTTTTTTTGCATTTAGAAAAGACAAACAGACCATATTTTATCTAAATAAGCGCGTGTTGAAATGATAACTTTTATGAGTCTTCGGTTAACCTGCTATAGTGAAACAACTTAGCCGTTTCCTACCGCACTGAGCGCAGAAACACTGTTAAATAAAAATGCGGTACCATTTCCATTTTCACGTTTTACCGAATAGTCTTTATAATTAGGTATCATAACGATCGCGTGGTGCTCGTATCGTTTTCCCCACATTTTGCTGGAAAGTCGAAATGGATCGACCGAGCGAAACGGTATTCAGCTTAAGTATGCAGTTAATTGCATCGAGCTAATAAGTGTATTCCAATTCAAATTTAGACATGCAGAGGATTCTGTCACGTAAGGTAGTAATTGTATCACGTTCAATTTGTTCTATGTATGAGTGGTTCAGTATATAACTTGCTTCAAATGTACTGTTCTCAAGCGAAATATTTATCGCATCATTCCCAAGAGAAAATATGCCTAATCGGCGTACAAAACCACTTTAAAATTGATAACTTTCGCAATTCAATTATTTTAAACAGTACACAATGAAGTTAACTTAGCAAATTTATTATTAGTTTTGATGAAACAATTTCACAACTTTATCAAAGCAATTATTTTAAATTGACTAAAGGGGCTTTTACACGATCAAAGTCTTCTTAGAAATGTGTGATCGGCATGTATCATCTTAAATTTTAAGGCAAAACGGTTATTATTGCTCGTCATTGTTCAGGCAATGTCAGCCATTTTATATAACTTGCCATGATACTGCTGGTATGGCAGAGATTAGATGATCTTTGTGGCAATCGCAGGTGGAAATCCGCGGCAACCTAAGCTACTTTCTCTCTCTCTCCCGTACAAATGTTTTTGAGATTACGTGTGTCTTTGTCGTACATTACGGGGTCAAGCGGTGGGTGGTGGGTGGAATGATGAACCCCAAAACCAAACTGTCGCTTTTGTAAACTGAAAATTTTGAGCAATTGATGACTAGCAATTATGTTATTAAATTAGCAAAAGGTGGAAGTGGGCAGGTCATTACACGCCGTGGACAAGACTACGAGTAAAGTAGAAAGGTGCTTGAGTAATACACAAAAATATAAGCAAGCAATAGATGACTCTATCAAGTGGTCTCAACGAATTAGATGCAAAGGGCATAAGAGCGGAAGGAATGACGTTGGAAGATACTGTAATTCAGCATTAAGTGAATTATAAGTAGACGTAAAAGGAGAAAAGCAAAACACCTACAATTTAATAGTACACTGCACGCCGATCAGTCGATATTAGATGGATCATGTAGTGCCAGTGTTGCTAGGTACACACTGCCGGAAAATGTCTATCGTGTAAAAACCCCTTAAGTACGCTAAGTAAATTACTACCGCGTCGAAGCGGGCAACGTCGGGCATCGGCGTTGTTTTTTCAACCCGTGCGTGCCCTCGCGTTGGATCATCTAATTAACACATTTTGCGTTGAAAATGGTTTCCCTATTTGAACCCTTTAAAAATTTCCCTTTACTTTCCTCAACATTATGATGCTATATTTTAATTGTAACAAAAGTTCACTGTGCAAGAATCATGTTAAAGTTAAATATATGATTTTCTAAAATCTTTTTTCTTTCGCTTTCTACCGAAATTTTAATATCTTTTGTAAATCAAGAGTATCTATTGGATGTAAAATCTAACAAACAAATATAGAAACAAGCTTACGGCCGAGGGTCTCGGTTGCAAAACATCTTATAATTATACTTTACCCTGTGGGAGTTTTACAGTCAGTCTTTATTCCTTGTTTACATAATTTACAAAGGTGATTAAAATTTCAACTTTGTAGTTCGAAGGGCTTGAGCTAAGCGTTGATTAGTGTTTAGACAGGACTTTGCTATTATATTATTTTAATGAACATTTTAAATACCTATCTCAGTAACATACATTTACACTTAACATTTAACGTAATAAATTGAGTTTAGAGCCCTGGGGTAATTTTCTACAAAATTCGGACTTGAACATCTGAAAATTTGAAATTTGTTTGCATTATTTCTATTTTATTAAAACGGACAATGTGTACAGTCGTAAACTTAATAACAAAATTATTCAAGCTTGGTATGTTAGGTACTTTTTTTAATACACCTACGTTATTTTATTCTTTCTTTCATTCAATGATGCGGTCCAGATTTATAATATTAAATCATTGACAAACAAAAGAATAATGTACCAAATAAAATCATAACTGTAAGAAAAAAATAAATTTCATCAGATATCTGACAATGATCTGTATGATTTCCGCGACCTTTTTTTTTCGGGCTACACACTACACGCGAGCTTTGAAGTTATAAACCGCTACAAAAAATGTTTGTTAAATAATTTCAAATTACAAACAACTGGTCATTGCGTGTCTAAAAACAACTCTGAGTAATCTAAGGGGCCCCAGCAGCGTCACCGAGATGAGTGCCGAGAAAAATTATACAAATGTGCGGAAGAAGTTATGAGCTAGTAGCGTCCGAAGCATGGTGTTTCTGAACGCCATATCGAGTGACAAATTAAAGTAGTATTTTTAGCTGGACATTACTGTACATTTAAATACTACATTGATTTGTCCTTTCATTTTGACGTCATTGACGCTTGTCGGAAGTCCCAGCTTTAGAGGTAAATGTATGTATGGAACATCTTTCAAGCAATGCCGTCGTCGCGTCAGTTTCATACATCAACTGCAGCACTGTCGTTGCGTCATGGTGGCAGTTTTGTTTTAAGAGAAAAAGCTTCAGAGCAACTCAAGTTTACTTTGATTATTATTACGATCCGTTGGATACATTTTTCTAAAATACACGAAACTGAAATCTGAAAATTTGACGATTTTAATTGACTAAAATTTTCGCATTCATTAAATTTAATTTTTCCATATTTATTTTCAATATTTTAAGCAAACAGTGATCACTTATAAATTACTTTTGTAAGAGAACTTATTTACTTTAAATAAAATGACACACAAAATATGAATAATACTATCCACCTTCGAGTAAAACAAAAGAAGGTTAAAAATATTTTCTTATATACCAATAGGTAACGTTCTATCTATGTAAATAGCTACTCGCTCCCGCCTACAGTTTATGCCAAAGCTAATAGATATAGGGTCATTGAGCTAGCGTACCAACCGGAACGGCCATACACTCGCGTAGTTCGACCAGAAATAGTCGAGTTACTCAAGTATATGTACGTAGTAGAGTTCAAGTGTAAACCGTCTGGAATAAGCTAGAGTATTTTTATGCATAAATACTGTAAAGCTATCAGCTATAAACGCTATAAGCTCACGCTGTATTGGTTTTCCAACTTTGCCTATCTACAGCAAGTTTATCATAATAATTATAATGGCTCTGTCTGCTATAGACATACATTTTCAACCTGCAATAGCTCCGCCATATTGATTTTTTTTAGGAAACTGAAAGGAGAAAATGTCCATATCTGTAATTAATTATATCAAACCTGCTCACAAAATTTCACGACAGTCGACAGCGACACCTATGCGACCAGTAGAGAACATCCAAGCTGAAACTGGGACGCTTCGCTCGCGCTTCACTCTCTCAATTAAATTTCATAAGATTTCATAAACCCACTAGGACTCTCGGTTTTCTAACCTATAGTTTCTCTAAAATTGGCTACTTTACTGAAAAATAAGCAGCGGTGTAGACAAATATTCGCCTAAAAATCGCTTTGCTCGCTTTCCGGGCAAAATGCTGCAACGTCCCATTTTACAGCATGTCATTTATAACACTAACGCATTTATAAACCGGCACCGCACCGTCCACCATATTGAAATATGGTATTAGAAGATGGAGTAACGAAATTTTTCTCACTAATTACTCCGTGTCATGGCGATTGTGCAGGAAATGGCGCGGCACCAGAACAAAGGGGTCGACGTTCATTAATAGGATCTTTCTAACTGCACTGTCCCTGAATAAAACGGGTCCTCGGGAAATATTAATATTGGCCAGCATTCACGCTGCCTTAATAGTTGTAATTTGTTTGCTTGTTTTTGCAAGTGAAAAGTTGGAACGCGGTGTGCGAATTGTTTCGCAGAGGCGTTTTGTTCTTTATTTGGGAGATGAGATGGGAATATCATATTATTGTAATTAATACTTAGGTATTTAACACAATCTTACCCTGTAGAGCCCGTTTTAGGAATGACGGACCATCTCTAAGGGCCCTCGCCCACGGCGACTTTTTGTAGCGATGCTGTCGTGCGTTTTGTAAATGCTCGACAGCATCGCTACTAACGCGCGTTAGTCGCATTGGCAACGCGCGACTGTATCGATGCAAACGCGCGACGGTTTGGGTCGTCATCGTGGAGAGAACGGAGGGAAGGGTGTGAAGGGAGGGAGGGTGAAACGCGACAGTAGCGCGTTTGCATCGCTACAAAAAATCGCCGTGGGCGAGCGGCCTAAGTACCTAGTCGCAAAATGCGACTAAATTATCAAGATGATGAAAGAGTGGACAGCATCGCTTACTATTTGGCCAACTTGGAACTCTAAGACTGCGGAGAAAGCAAGGGAAGATTTTCACAGTATTCTCCCATGGAAGTACATAGTCATGAAGTTTCGTTAAGTACCAATGTTGAACTGACGACCACGATCACTTTATTTATTAAGAGTGTAGTGACCTAAAAGAAGATTTAACACGATACAATAACTATTTTTAATAAATCACTATTAATAATAATAATATTAGACATTATTTGCTTCGGGATTTAGGTCGTGATTAACTTTAATGGGTTTCCTTTATTGTGTGTGACGTAATATCCACTATCGGCTTGATTAGGGATACTAAAAAAAATGCGGGAAGATACAATGGAAGAAAAGGCAATTCAGGCAATAGGCGGTATTTATTGCTCAAAAGCCATTTTACGGAACCATTAAAGACAAACTTGCGCACTTATAACCCACCCAAGATCAAGATACTTGAATATAAGTAAAAGAAGGTGGTAAAAAAGATTTATTTAAAATATTTTGAACATGAAACTAACGTGAGACTCACTCATATTAAATACCCAAAACTGCGTCGCGTTGCTCCGAAGACGAAGGGCTACGGATTAGCCCGAAACATGTCGAGCTAAACTCGATTTAAGACGTGAGTTATCCGGGTCATTATATTTATTTAAAATAGTTTAAGACATAAATAAAACAAAACGAAGGGTAAATCAACGTGTACCTTTTGTTTTTATCAAAAAGATTTAGTATTTAATAACGTTATAGAGACTTAATAAATCTAAAGCTTTTTCCACAAAAGAAACACTTTTTATTTTTCAGACACCGTTGAACTCTTCAACAAGGAACGCTAGCGTTAACCATTTTATTGTACAAGCTTATACTGAAAATAAGACTAGATAAGAGCAGGAAGAAAATCTCTTTGTGATGCAGGTACCGAATGAAAAAAAAATCAGGTCAACGCAACCTGAGAGGCTTGATATTATAAGCTTATTAGGTAACTCAGTCGCATTTTTCCGTTCTATTGTCATCGAACTTCTAAAAAATCTTTTGTAGCATTTCTGAGTCTTCGGTTTCGTAAGACGCTTACGAAATATTTTATATCAGAAAATTATTAAATCCGTTTACTTTATTTGCGGCGTTTTTTCTTTATTCGACTGGATGGCAAACGAGCAAATGGGTCTCCTGATGGTAAGAGATCACCACCGCCCATAAACATCTGCAATACCCCTGGTGTTGCAGATGTTTATGGGCGGTGCCAACCTAGAAGCCTATGATGGGATACCTCAAGTGCCAATAATTTCACCGGCTGTCTTACTCTCCACGCCGAAACACAACAGTACAAGCACTGCTGCTTCACGGCAGGATTAGCGAGCAAGATGGTGGTAGTAATCCGGGCGGACCTTGCACAAGGTCCTACCACCTGCGTCCGTAAATATTGGTGCTGTATGCTAAACAGTAAAAAGTTATGTCTTTTTCATATTCGTTCTTACCTCCTTGAGTATTTACTACCCTTACCTTAGCTATGTCCTTAAAACTTTTTCCTCACTGTCGATGGAATTTACTATATATTATCCCTTCCTAATTCCCAAGTACTAGGTTTTGATAATTCTTATGATACCTTAGTATAATTGGTTTTATGGAGTTTTTTCGTATTTTTTATTTCAACTCCAAATTTGTTACTTTTACGGTCATCCCGTAAAGCCATATCGAAAATTATTATTATTATTATTTTCGTTATCGTTTTACGGGATGACCGTAAAAGTAACAAATTTGGAGTTGAAATAAAAAAAAAAAAAAAAAGACTCCAAAAACCAATCATAATTTGATTGCTTCTCTTGTCTGGGTGAGCGGTTAGTTCCGAAAGAGTGTTACGTCTCTCGATGAGAGAAATATAGATGTCGCTAGTGCTGCTGCTTAAGTAGCGTAGTAGCAAAAAGCAACCTGAGATATGTGTGCATAGGAGAAATTTGTGTCTAGACTCCTGTCCAGCAGCGGTGTAGGGGTTATATCACGCAGCACGGAATGCTGAGGACCTGGGTTCGATTCCCAGCTCTGGTCTCTTTTTCAGGTTTTTCTGTGCATCCATGTCCCAGTTTGTATTTTCGATATCTTAGTAGTAACTTTTCGTCTAATAACTAACGTACCTATTCCGTTTATATTGTGATCGAATATGAAAAAATTGAAAATACATTAAAACTTCAAACTACCTTCCCTAACTTGTTAATACTACTGCGATGTTTTCAAAAATGCATATTATTACAAGTGCAAAATGAAAAGGAAGTAAACAATAGAAGAGTTTTGAAGAATAGAGAACAAGAGAAGATTTTTGAGCCAGACTTATCAATTACTAATTTATTTAATACTCGTATTGTGAATATTGTACTAAAGATTGTTAGATTATATATGCTTGTTAAATTTACTAATCAAAGAATTACATTACATTGTAAAAAATACATGATAATTTGGTAAGAATCTATTTTGCTGAAGTTTAGTTTATCGATAAGTTTGTATATTACAGGTCGATAATAATAAGAAGTCACTATGATAGCTGAAAAGTGCTAACGACAGTTCCGATCTCTGTGAGTTATTGTTATAAGATAAAAAGTTTCTTCACGCTTATTCTACTCGTAGGAGTTGTAATAGCAACTTTGCATTTCTGCTCCGAACTCCCGGGGTAAATAATAATAAAATATCGGATCACTAGACAGAAAAAAACTCGAAAATATTAAAATAGTAGCCACTACTTAATGGCGATATTGCTTTGCTAGTGCAATAACGATTCTGGTATCGAAACTATACGCAATTGAATCGCAACGAGCACGGCCGTCGCCTGTAATTTATTTTGTTTCAGTTGCTTCCGCTGGAAGCTGGTACGCATTTCATTCTTAGTTTCTAAGTGTGTATTGTGCCAAGATACTGTAACGCTAACTAATGTCAAACCAACTGTCAAATCTTTGGTTAAGTAATTTTCTATCTTTACTCCGAAATTTATTATGTACTTACGTAAATTTACTAAGTTCAGTTAGGTATTTTAAGTAATTTTTTTAGCTTGTAGACATTTACTTTACCTACCTCCTCGATTTGACAACTTATTTCTTTATATTGCTATGAACCAGTAAATGTATTTATCTATAAAAGTATGTTAATCCGTTGTCTAGTATCCATAGTACAAGCTCTCTGGGACTCTCTGGGACTAGGTCCATTGAATTCAAGTGTCTCATGATATTTTTTATTTTTTTATTTTTATTGATGATGCGCATGGATTATTTAAAATGTTTACCTACTTGAAAACTATGGAGCCTTCATTTTCAATTGTGTGGTGTAGTATTCATTTCTTCGAATATTTGTCCATGAAAAATGATGCAACGATAAAAATATTCAAAGTTTCAAACACTTTGTAGGTGTCACCCGAAGCACAATGAATCGATGTTGAGCTTTACAATATTTCTGCTTCCATTCTTTAGTTGAAAGCTGCGATAGTTTTGGCGTTAACCTGCTACAACTGTAACTCAACACAACAACAATTCAGAAATAGCTGCGAAAATAACCACAAACTCGCTTTAATACACTCAATGTTTTTTTTTATTTAAAAGTGATTGCATTATTGAATTCCCAGAACAAACATAATAGTAAAATAACAAAAAGCAAACATAGCAATCTGTTTTGAATGATTTCACTGTAAAAATTGTTAAATGATTCATAAAGCTAGTTTTTCTCTGTGAAAACTAGTAACAAAACGACTGCTAAACGAACGAACTGATATAAAATAGCAACATTCCGGCAGTTCGGATGTGAATATGTTTCAGTTTCAACTTCGTGCGTGACTGCGCTGTACAAAGCAATATCTCTTCACGAATAACATCAGTTCATCCATGTAACGTAAATTAAAAATGGTATTGACGAACTGACATGAACTGAATAAAACAGTCTATGAAGGGTTCTTCTTTTAATGCGACGCACACGGAACTCTAATAGTTTATGCAGCAAGAAACTGCAATTGAAAAATCTTTTACATAGCTCGATAGTGAAACGGGGCATGTCCTAATGTAAGCAAATTGCCGTCACAGCCTTTCAGCGTCCGGCCACGGCTATCATTTCCAAGATAAGCGCTTAAAAGCCTCGTGGAAAACGCTTTCAGCAGACGGACTATTACCTTGGGTGTTTCCATATTTTTTGCTTCGTCCCGAAGCTACCGAGCATAAGTTATGGGAATACGGACGTGTTACATACGTAAGCGTGATAACTAGACTACCTTGATCCGATTTCTTGCTTTTGGTTTAAACCCTTTTACCCCAATTCACACACGTAAGGGCATTGGAAGAGTCCTTTCGAGTCACTGCGATCATCATTACCATTTATTGGGTAATAAATGAGTATTAAATTTCGTACGAAGCACAAATGCAACAATTTTAAACAAAATAACTATCTCAATCAATGCTACTAATGTAAAGCCGTGAAGACAAACACAATTCGAAGTCAGTTGCATCGCCATGCGCACTAGACGCAAGTTGGGCCGAGGCGAGAGCGGCAGGGAAGGTACTTGCAGCGTAATGCTGCACTTGCCCTGGTCAGGAAGCGTTGCGGAATGCAGTCAGGCGCGTTTTACCGCGGGGGGGGGCGGCGTTTGTACCGCGGGGGGAGGCACGAGGGCAATGCACGCGGCGCCGGCGCAGCTCTGCCTCCCATTCAATGCATCGAGATGCTTTGTTTACGATTTTCAAATGTTTGAAAGTCGTTAAGCTTGATTATATACTCGTCATAGGTCACCGTACCTATTTTTAATACGTAATGCCTAATGAAGTGACAAATGAACCGCTAGTAATTTTAGACCGCGTAAAAATCATGTCACTGGTAGCTACCGATATTCAATTTCTCAAATAAACAGACGCGCTTTTATTCAGAACATTAAAAGCAGTGCAAATGTTTTATAAAAAAAAAGTTATTTCATTCCATAGAAGTCCTCAGTGCACGGCTCAGAGTCCGTTTCGGATTTACTGAGACTGGCGACACATGATCGTAGATACGATACAGAGAGACGTACTCGTCACAACATCCACGACATTCAATGATACGGTCTCGTCAACGCTTTGAGCGGAGTGCCGCAATTTCTCTGTGCGAGGTGCGTTCGGAGCTCAGGGAATGCAATCGTTATATGCACACTACTCGAAAGGGTTACCTACTAGTTGGTGGGCGATTAACTGGTACGCTCGTGGCTCCCCAGTGCATGTATCGGTTTGTTTCCGAACGCGGGTTAGCGTTTGAGTGTGGAATATCAATTCGGTTTTGTAATTAATACGATTTGTTTTATAACGAACGAGCATTTCAGTGGGCTGATAAAAAATCGTTTCTTATTTTTATTTATGTTGTTTACAGGTACGTGCGAGTTGTTAGAGAAAAGTACACGTAAATATCGTTTGCTTATTGCGTAAGTAGTTAATTTCATTTAAATTTTTTTTTTTAGTTTATTTTCCACCTAGAACTTCCGAAACAGCTTTTTAATTATCGTAAATTGTTAAGTCTAGTTTGAATTCATTGGTATAATCCTTCGATTTATTATACGACAGCGATATTGATCGGAGCTTATAAACAAGAAATTAATGTGGTGATTTTCAATAAGGATTAGCTTTCGTAAACGTTTGAAGTGCCAACAATGCCAAGCACTTAGCTACCAAGTAGATATATTGTCCAGAAGTGTTACATTTGAATAGGGCAGTGTCTCGCTGGCAGTGATTATACGCGAGCTCTCTGAAACGGGTTGAACAAACAGAAAAGCTTTCAGAACGCAGTCCTTTAGTCTCCGGGTCGATATCTACCTGACAATTTGGGTTTTTAAAGCAGCGTTTCGAATTTGCAGTTTCATCATGTTACTTTTTGCGACCGGAACCACGTTCAAGCACAAATTTGCATAAAATAAAATTATTCGTTTTTGTAAAAAATATTTGGCAGAAAAGTGGCGTTTAATCTACAATATTTTCACGACTATTGTAGTTTTCAAGTCAATCGAAAATGATACCCAAATATAGGTATTTCTAACAAATTCATGTGTGTCCCAGATTCCTGAAGAAATACAGGCAAGTTCAAAGACACTCAACACCTATGTGTGACCTCCAGCTACAAATGATGATGCTAAATAATTATCTTGGATAATGCTGTAGAATTTAGCAAAGAACACGAGAACGCGAAGCTTCACTCCACAGCCCAATATATCTCCGTCAGATCGTGCAACGTGAATCACTTTGATACATTAACATTACGCTATTTACATTCAGAATATAATCCCCCTGGGTCCCGAACTAAAACTAACGACGTCTCGTAGTTTTATTCCTCTGGTAAAATATCGCTGGTGCCGCGGCGTCCCCAGGTGTGGGTTCAAACTGCGCAAGTTTCACTAATGTGTGGCTTAAATGATGACAGTGTTGTAGGACAGACTTAACCATACCGCACCTCCGCGCCTCACGGGGGACACCGAGCTTTTAGCTATTGATTTTTACTCCTGAATCACTTGCGAGGGCTATCTACATAATTTTCGCAGCCTTGCGACAGGCATTTGTTATTTTTTCCTCGCCACACGTGTCTCTTAAGTCTCTATAATAAGTAAAATAATAGTGTATTATATAAAGATTAGACAATTCGCTAAATTTTATTTAATCTTTATTACCTAAATTCTATATTAAATGCTACGCTCGTCGCTCTAACGCATGCATGAATTTACAAAATACTTTCCACACGTATCGTTAGAATTCATAAGATGCAAGCCCACACTTAAGTACTAGAATGTGCTTAACGTGGAGTCGATCTTAACGCTACTTCTTCACACTTTTGAAAGTTCAGGAACAGTGAAATTTTTTACATCGGCTTAGATTTACTTTACCTATCATGCCACCAAGAAACGTTCGGTACCATAACAGTCATTAGATTTAAAATAGACGTCTACTTCCTAGTAAATCGCTACTTCCCGTTTGAGCGGCGATCCTGCTTTCCAAATCCAACGCTCCCATATGTTCGGCGAGCAACCGCACGGCCAGCCGTAAATTACGCTGGTAGGTATTTGGCAACAGTGTTTAAATAGAGGGCGCCTAAATTTGTACCCTTAAGTAGGGGGTAATAGAGGAAGTTTGTGCGTCTTATGTAATCGAAACCGGAGTTGAGACTGAACAAACTAAGTTTTTATCTGTTAACTTAGTCGAGTAAGGATGGATTTATTGACAACAAACCGCTATTCCTCTGTGTTTTGGAAGCAGTTGCTGATTAAGGTGAGCAAACAGGATTGTCTAATTGCTGAAATAGCTCAGACAATAAATTAAATTGTAAATCTGACGATTTCATGTTTTCAGCTGTCTATTACTAGGTATTGTTTGATACGTATTATCAATACAGTACCCAGAATCGCTCCTTGTGGCACATAACTCAGTCACTTCTCTTTTTAGCTTGTCTGTCATCTTTTCTAAGAGTGTCGTTGTGTGTAGGTTTGGGTGTTAGTAGGTTTTGGTTTCTGTCTGTCTATTTTAAAAGGTAGGAGGTAATGTTGCATGTAGCAATGTCTCACAAGTGGCTTTGGAAGTTCATCTGGACTAGACGCATAAGTACAGCTGGCATTCCCAACACAGTCCCAAACGGATTCTGCCCCAAAAATCCAAGGTGAATTGCTATTTACTAGAAAGTGTGCTTCATCGTAGACATCTTCTCTAACCATCAGGCATGATTATGGTCAAACGCAAGCCTATATCATGACAAAAATACCATTCCCATATTTCCGATTTAAATTTGTTAGACTTTTGTCTTAGAACCATGTATTTGTTATGAAGAATAAAGTTGCCGTCTATCAATTAAATTTTAATCTTCCTCCCTATAGCTTAGCGGTTCTTTGTTTCGTCATGGTGATTAACATTCTGTCTATCCTCTTAGAAAACTTTATTTTTTAGCTTTTTATATTAATAGAGAACCGGCTAGTGCATTTAGCAATCCATATATCAGAGTGCAGTCGTAATGAAAGTGCGGTGGCATCGACCATTAATTGTCACAGGTGCCGATTACCGTTATGACACCACTATTCCTATCCGATCGTATTTTTCTGATACACTTTTTTAATATTCATTGCTGTTTTGTGTTTTAATGGTTTTTGTATCGCCATTGGTGTAGCATGCATTTGTGTAAGTCATAAAATGGGAATTGTGTTTAGTTATGCTTTTAAGGCTATAAGTCTTTAACGTTGGGTTGATGTTTTAAAATTCACCGTAAAATAATTACTACCACTCACTACTCGAGAGGTTAAAAATCATTACCTTAATATAATATTTAGACATTTTGACAATCGGACATATTCGGCTAAAGGTATTATGACTTTCGGTCATTAGAAAGATGAGACAATTTGATATGTAGGAATTATAGCACCACAATATAAATTTTAGTCAAATTAGAGAATAAAGCATAATGCAATTTTCACATGGTCTATATGTCAGAACATTATAAACCGTTGTGTTAAACATAACGCGACAAAATTAATATCAAATAGTTACCACGTGCATCTAACAACCTGGTTAGTGCTATCGTTAATCAGTAGCATGTTATCAAGCCAACTGAAGGCTTACAACGGACGAGATAAAACCACTGATAACGGTCACCCGAAACATGCTGAATTATTGATTTTACTTTTTGTCTCACCACTATTTAATAGTTTTTCCAATTGATATTACAGACCATTAGCAGATAGTGGGTTATAACCTATGATTACATTGTTTTTACTGTCTACGTCTATTATAAAGTCATAAGGTAGGGACTTACCTATAACAAAATTCAGAGACATTCCATCTTGACTAACGTTAGCAAAGCATTTGAAATATGTTAAGTATTGTTTTGTTGATGTTAACCATGGACAGCGTATTTACAATGAAGAAACTCTAATACACATCGACAATCTATTATGTCATGAAAAATTTCGTGCTCAGTCCATGTGCCAGCCTCAAAATTCATGGTTTATTTTTGGTGCTATCAAGATCAATAAAACAGTTGGTTTATAATACAATCTCAAAATAGAGAATAACATCGATGACCACCGAGAGCCCAGGCCCATTGCCGCTAATCGAGTCTTCTTTGCGGAAGGATTTCGCACGCTTGCAACTTACTTATCGGGCTCAGCCAATTGTTTGCTTAGGCAATAGACAGCGCGGCTGCGTCGACCGTTGTCCACGTTATACGATGGCCATTTTACCGTTATTAATTTAGCCGTTTTAAACGACTATTAAATTTCAATATAGAATGCGATTCTGTTTAGCGAGAGTCTATGTTTTTCTTTTTCATACATATTATCATTTTCACCAAATGGCCAATTATTGTTTAGATTAAATTTGTGCTCTTCGTGTGTGTGTGTGTGTGTGTGTTCGTCGATCTTTTTTTCCACAGGTATCTCCTTAATTAGACAGAGTGCACGAATTTGGCAAATAAGTGGCGGTCATTCTTCAGATTAATGCACATTGAATTTTTCACACACTTTTTTTCGTTATGCTTATATCACTTCTGTTGCCAAAATGCTTGTCACTGTAGTGTTTTTGTATTTTTTGCTCAAAATAAATGGTAATCGAGATAGTACTCTTTAATTTTAACGAGTGAGTACACACATGCAATCCTCGCATATTCATTGTATTTGCAACAATGACGAGCAAATTTCAGTTAGCACGAGTGCACATGACCTGCCTTAATGTATTCAACTAAACAAAGATGTGTAAAATAATTTATAAATCCATATAGAGCTATTTTTACGACCACATGGAGCGCAGAGCACCTGTCGGTATCGCCCGCCTTGTCAACGGTTACAATGTGTTAAACAATTTTATACTGCTGTGCGATTCCATTTTTGCCTGTTGCCTTATTGATTTGCACTTGCAAAGTATTTTGTAGTCACGGTTTTCACAAACGGCGATAATAGTTTCCGCTTATCTAAAGGTGAAAACGACCATTTTTTGGCTTATATAGTGTAGGTATCTTGTATAGTGAAGAGATACTACATACAATAGAGAGATTGTTAACAGTAAACAGGTACCAAAGCTACAGTTGTAAGAACAGAACTAATTTTGGCCATTATCTGTTCAACTGGCTGTCTGACTTTCTTATGGACGCCCAGTCTAAATCTGTGAACCTAAGAACCTAAAATTGGTCATAAACGTTCCCTTTATATGTAGTCTAAGAGTAAGGACAGATTTTGGACTCTGGACAGGGAATTCTGCAGCGGAGATGAAACTGCGGACGGAAGCTAATTAAGTACTTATACATTACACTTTAAAAACTCGTGCACCCATTTGACTCGCGCATGTTTCCAATTAATTTCACCCTGTAAACAATTAATTGGCCCAATCATTTGCACAACTCGTCTGCGGCACTTCGTCGCTACTAATTGCGTGAACGTATGAGCGGATCATGCCGTGCATACCTGAATATAACCCTGGGCTATTTACTTAGTCACGTTCGAGTAGACGTGTCTCTGGTGACGTCGTTCAATCTAATTCAACTGGAAGTGCTGTCATGAACATTGACTGAATTAAAAAACAAATCTTCTGTACAGTCAACCATTTGTATCCTGAGACACCATGGATCTTTATCCTGGAAAATAGTTTTACGTAGTAGTTTTGCATGTCTATGACCATGCTTATCCATTTCCGTAAAAGCCACAATTATAAATCATGATTTAATAGTGGACTGATCAAATTGGTGATCAATTTGGTTGACCGTGCATGACGAAAAAGTAACGTGATTGCCAAATCATCATCGTCATGTCAGCCGAAAGACGTACACTGCTGGAAATAGGCCTCCCCTAAAGCTCTCCACTCAGACCGGTCTTGAGCTTTCCGCATACAACGCGATCCTGCGATCTTAACCGGGTCGTCGCTCCATCTTGTTTGAGGCCTACCGACAGCTCGTCTCCCGGTCCGCGGACGCCATTCGAGAACCTTCTGACCCCATGCCATATGAATATGAATGCCAAATGAAATAGCATTATTATTTAAATGTAGCCTAAATTACGGCAGCTAGAGACTTGAAGTTTGACAGACATATTCCTTGAGGATCAATGAAGGTGCGCAAGAATATTTACAGAATTTGACTGGATAGGAAATTGCATCTATTAGAAAAATTTAGGGCCCAAGAAAAAATAAACTGTGCAAAGATCAGCTAAAAGACCTTTGTGGACCGATATATATCATTTAATAATATTGTTCTTGAAGGATTCTTCTCAACAGAGGTTTTCCCGAACCGGTGGTAGTTTTTTTTTACATTCATAAGTGATTGTTATAGCCTAAATTGAATAAAGATATTTTAACTTGATTTGATATTTTATAATCTATTTCTTTTCAATTAAAATAGGTAGGTACGTTGTTTACTTCTTGTCAAATTTTAAATATCCGCTCCAACCCTTATCATCGGCAACCAGGAAGTTAAATAATTTACCCCTTTATAATTCCAAAAAGTTGTATGGCCGCTGTCAATACCAAGTTAGGCTTTCTTTGCCAAATTAGTTGGTTACAAGCATCAAAGGAATAGGATTAAAGATCTGTGGTAATCCCGGACCAGCTTTCCGAGGAGCTTGACAGTTCGAGTTTGCGCCAATCCCCCTATTACAATGTACAGAGTGACTTCTGTCAATCAATTTATATCATCACTTTGCACCCATACCACAGATTTACATGCCGATTAATCGATACCCGTCCTAAGGGCAAGGTGCCAAAGTTCCGCTTTCAATGTGGCTTTCAGTTAGTTGTCGCCTTATTCGGGATAAAGGAAGTTTATCTGTTGTAGGAATTAGTGATCTTGCTGAAATTGCTGATTAAATCTATGTGGTTATCGTAATAGTGTTTAGAAACGATTAAAGTGTTCAAGTTTGCTTTGGCCTGATCAAGTTGGGTTCATCTAGTGCCACAGAATATGTAATAGTACCTATTGCTGAATGGCCGCTAGTTTGCCCCCCTGGCATCGGCTTCCGCCGTTCAGAAGACAAGTATTAAGTGTATTTTGAAGACTGCTAATTGAGCTTGTTGGGTATTAAATAACTGTGACTTTTTTTCCTTAGCAGTGATGCGTTAATTAAACTGAGGGTACAAGTCTGAAAAATGGTTGGTCGTCATTCTCCTGCGCACCCAGTTACGTTTTAGTGAATGGAGTGCACAAATCTGGAAAATGACCAAACACACAAACAGGTAAAGTTAACCTTAGTATAGATTCTTATCGAAAGTAGCGTCCTCCAATAATTCAAATGTTAGTAAAAGCTTACAGACTCCCGCGTTTATTCAAATGGATAAGTACGTTAATTGTCTTACTGTTTTATTTGCGTTGCAGCGAGAACGTCTCAGATCGACAAATATTTCCTTTAGTAACAATAATGGAAACGTTTGCAGGCGAGCATTTTACTTTGGCTTTGACAGTTGGTTCTCAATTGGTTCTACGGGAAAAGAAAAGGGAACAGACTATTGTTACGTAGTGTTGGTACATATTGTTGTTATAGTTTAGTTATGATAGTAAAAGAAGCACCTGATTACTTCATTTTTGATTGCTTTAACGGCTAAGCGACCGGCATCGCGGCATCGTGGCGAGAACTTTTGCTGTTCATTGCGCGGCCGAGTTACTCGCTGCACAGTGATTACCTGGCTGCAGACGTAATAAATACAAAAATGCGCGTATAATCGCGGTAGAGCTGTAAAATGAATGGAATGTTTAGCTTTTCTGCTATAAGGGACTATTTTGAGATTTCAACAAAGATTCCAAGAACAAAAAAACCGGCCAAGAGCGTGTCGGATACGCCCAAAATAGGGTTCCGTAGCCATTATGAAAAAAATAAGTAATATTTTTCTAAGGATTTGTTATTTTATACGGAATCTTCCAAGTTTAGGTATATTTTATACCTTAGGCTGCTATTTACTCATAAACTACTAATAATTCTCAAGCAAACTTAGCCGTTATAGTTTTCCTTGAAAGTTTGATATACTTACTACCATCCTGATTTTTTTCAAATTTTTCCACTCACCGGTTTAGATTTTAGAGGGGGGGAGGGACGCTCGATTTTTATGAAAATTTGCACTTTAAAGTTGAATATTTCGCAAACGAATCACTGAATCGCAAAATCGTCTTAGCAACCCCCTAATGGTAAAAGACCTATCCAACGATACCCCACACTATAGGGTTGGATGAGAAAAAAAAAACACCCCCACTTTACGTCTATGGGAGGTACCCTAAAAAAAATATTTTTGAATTTTTTATTATACCATTTTGTCGGCATAGTTTACTTATATATCCGTGCAAAATAACAGCTTTCTAGCATAGATAGTCCCTGAGCAAAGCCGCGGACAGACAGACAGACAGACATGGCGAAACTATAAGGCTTCCGTTTTTGCCATTTCGGCTCCGGAACCCTAAAAAGTCGTTTCTGGGAAGTTGCATTCGTTTTTTAAACAAAATCCAAAAAAATATTACATATGAAACGGATACAAAATTCAGATCTATTGTCAAGAAAACATTAATATCTAAGGCGTATTATAAAGTTAATGATTATAACATGGACAGGGATATTTGGATTGCATTGGCGATCCCTTCAAATAGCGAACCTACTGTGTTAAAAATAAATTTGTGTTAAATACTTGTGATAATAATATTGTAAATCTGTTTATAAAAAATATACCTCGTTGAGTTTCTTGCCGGATTCTGCTCAACAGAGGCTTTTCCGAACCGGTGGTAGATTTTTTTGACATTCTTATGTGCTTGTTATAGCCTAAATTGAATAAAGATATTTTGACTTTTGACTTTGACTTTGATTAACCCAGCCGGGGGCTCCGTGAAAATTCTGCGGGGATTCCGCAAAAAGACGGGAAATAGTTAAAATAAGTAACTTATGGTGCACTGTAAGGTTCCCGAGTACAACTTCCCATTCAATTAGTTGTTTTTGACTATTTTAGGGTTCCGATAAATATTTAGTTTTGAAATAGGGTTCCATGATGAAAAAAGTAGACCAATTATTTAACAAAATAATGCGTCTTCGTGGATGGCACTAGATATTACACCTACCAATATAAAGCCACTCATGTCAAGCCCGGACCCTGTGACTTACAATGTTTGCCTTCTTCAAAATCTTCCCTTACCCGGAAGGATTATTCAATGTTTATCTACAAAATCCCTAATTTGACCGCATTAGGTTCGCAAATTGCCGTAATTTCCTCATCGTCGTAACTCTGTTGAAATTTCACGAGGAAACGTTCATAACCTCACGAAATGTGTCTGAAAGTTTTTCACGCACTAATTTCCGTCCGTCAGCCGGTCGAGCGACCAGTCGGGCGATCACTTGGGCGATCGGTCGGGCGACTCGTCGTGCGATCAGTATTAAAACTCCATCGGGTTATACCGGATATTGAAGCACGTAATCTGGATGCAGAATGTCTCCACTCGCAATTTATCGAACGATAAATGGCCCGACCATTATTCCAACCCTTAACCTTTCAACTTATTAATATCTACATAATTTATTGTAAATTGCATTCTGCAAAGATGATCCCGGCGTGAGTAACGGCTTAGTAAAAGGGTTTAAAATACAAAGAGAACTTTAATTGGCCACGTTTAAATGAGATAATTATCGTTTTGTACTTCCTTTCATAAAAGTTACACTACGAACGTATCTTTATTTGCCAATATAAATATCAGTATAAATATTTCTGTTCGTATACTTGGACTTGTAAAGGGAATAACCCTTTTTTGACTTTTTTGCTACTTTATTCAGTTAGGACCTATCTTTTACATTAAAATTACGAACAAAAATAGGATTTGTTAATAAAATACAATATCTATTGTAAGCCTAAATGACCTGAATGATGATGATTGTGATGATGAAATGAATGATGATGATGAATGATGATGAATGATGATGTCTGGTGTACAATAAAGAGTCTTTGTATTGTATTGTATGACCTGTTAGATGTAGTAGTAATAACGTAATGTTCTGTGCACTACTACATACAACTGGCCGTTTAATTCATTTTCACCTATACTCGTTTAGTGCAACATGCTAAATTACTATGGCAGCTTGGCTTGCAAAACCTGACTCTACCGGAGATTTGAGAGGTAGTATGACATTGGTTATCGTGGTACCCCTCACACTTATCGCGCCCGGCAACCGACCGACGGCGCAACGAGCATTTTTCTCTTCATTGCATTTGCTGTCAGATGCCCACCATGTGGCGACATTCTCAGCCGCATAAAGATCAGTGAAAACTGTCACAATTTTTTTTAAACAATATAATGCTGTTAAATATTAGTTTATCTAAAATTCAAAATCTTCCACTTGAATATTCGCGTTTGCGAGAATATAGGTACAGTATATTTTTTGCTACAGCAAGTTTGGAACTTTTATGAAGAAGAGGTAACTTTTATTCATCGAACACACTCGCACAGCATCGTCGGCCTTGGTCTATAAAAAACACGCCTGAAATACACCTGTAATTCACCTGCAACCATTCAAAGGTGGTAACCGGCGCACAAATCCATATTCTGTTTAAAAACTAACTTTCAAAAATAAACGTACATCTCTGCGCGGTGATTTAGTGCGATAGCTATCGGCGAGTGAAACATACCGGCCCGGTTTTAACACATTCCCATCGAGACCGCTCTATAGTCGCCCACATTTTTGAGATTTCCCCCTCTCTGGTATATTGCATCGTGTGGCTCGCAATAGATGGCACTAGCTTTATGGGATTAATTTTCTTGGGAACTTTCTCACCGAGCCAAGTTTAGTAAACTTAAAATAAGTGATGCTGGGGATTACATTTTGATCGGTGTTTCACAGAAAAGGTTTTCCATTTGTAAGTTAATCAGAAAATGGCTGCCTTTTGTTACAATTTTTTTAAAGCTTGGTTATAGATATTAAGTAAATTAAAACCAATGAACTTACAATTCTGTGACTACACGTGCCAAGGCTACGAGTACATCTGGTACACCATAAATAAATAGTCTGATAAAAATGTTTATTTTGAAAATGACATAAATGCGAACATTATGTAACCTTACTTATTATGGCGAAATAAAACAGCTACCGAATTAATTAACTCTCCCTCATTGGGTTCTCTAGGGGGTTGGTTGGACGTAACAATAATCCTGACTAATAATCCCTATAATAATTCAACTTATCTTTATAAATATGTACAGTTATTGCAGATTGAGTGACAAATATGTAGGTAATTATAACAGAATTATAATATACTGAGCGGCCAAAAATCTGGCCCTCAAATGTATGCAGAATCGGTAATTTTGAATGAAGGGTGGGCCAATATTTGTCTCGCTGAGTATATAATCGATTTACAAGATTTCATTTTACTTCACTTAGTCTTTTTGTATTTTGTTTAATTGAGTTTTGCTACCTGCTTCCACATTAGCGGCTTAAAATAAGGATTTAATTCTTAGATTTGCTTACTGATTTATTAATACTAAGGTATTATCATACCAGTTGTTGATCTATCGTATGTACGTATTTATTTATTTTCGGAGAATCGAAAGCTCTAAATTACAGATCTACAAAATGACACTGTCGTAGCTGAATTTTCTTTAATTAATTTACATATTTATCATTTCATTTTTATTTGCCTAGTCAATCATTTTTTTAATTATTTTTATTCATGTTTTTACGTAAAATAGCTCTGAACCTAGTTGATTCTAATAATAAAAACAAGCCACACATTAGTGTAACGTGTTGTGTCAAGTGAGACGAGTTTATTAAATGTATAAGACCCATAACGTTCAGCGTTATCGGTATCTATATTTAATAAAGGAAAGAGAGAGAGAGAGACAAGCATTCACAAAACAAAGCGGGAGACAAATATAAATCTCACACCAATTGAAGGTATTCAAACAATTTTTAGAAAAAATATAGCTCCATCGAAACTCTCGAGGTTGAAAAAGACCTTATCGGTAATTAAAATTTTCAAATTATTTCGTTTTGACACATCACGTCACATTACGTCAGGTGGTTACAAATTCGGCTTTAATTGAATGAAAGTGAATTAAGGAACAACTGTACATTTGTGCCAGTGATTTGATCAAAGATCGGCAAGCGCGGCGTAGTAGGACGTCCACCAACGAGATGGTCAGATGACCTGGTTAAAGCCGCGTTCACGGTGGATGCAGACTGCTTCCAACCGAAGCAACTGGAGGTATATGGGGGAGCCCTATGTCCAACAGTGGATGTCCTACGGATGATATGATTATAATGATCAAGGAGTCAAATCTCAAACTCGATCATTCAGGGCGCATGCGTGCTGCGCTGCATAATGCATCTAATGACGTGACCTGCACTTCCGCTTCCTGTGAATTAATGAGCTTTTAGAACTAGCGAAATCGACAGTAAAGTCCGACTAATAAGATGCATATGATAAATACTTGTCGAACTAGTTTAATTTTAACTTAATAAGTAAATAACAACTACAAATACCCGTGGAATACGTAAACTTTTTTTAAGGTAATACCATTAATGCTCAGACCAAATAAAAGTACCTAAACAGAATCTACTCAGAAACGAAGGCGTAGTTTTATTATGTCTTGCTTTATTGTTGCTAGAAATCATTTTTTGTCTATGCAGCACCTTTGTACCTTTCCAATATAAAAATCGTTTTTTTATTAAAAAAATAATCAATTAGTAAATTAAATACTGCAGTCAAAATATTGTGGTAGCCTAGTGATTTGACCTATGGCCTGTCAATCACTTGATCGTGGGTTCAATTCCTGCACAAGTGAAGGGACTTGGAGTTTTTCAGAATTAATTTGCGAAATGACATTTGAAATTTATCATGACTGATAGTGCATACACCTGCGTACAAATTATTTTTTTTATTTCATTTATCTAACTCAAAAACTAAAAAGGAAGTACAAAATACTTATATCTAAACAGCTCTGCCAAACTGCGTTGCAGTATGTTGGCAGAATTGACAGAATTGAATGATTGTGGGTGGAGCTCTCAATCCGCACTGGGTCTGTGTGGGAATTATGCCCAGGTTAAAAAAAAACGGAACACCTCAAGTACAACTGCTATTAGTGAGATGAAAACGTGACGCTTTTTAGTTAACTCCTTTAAATTTCACTCCTAATAAAATTTTCATACAGGGGGTCTAACCTAACCTAACCAATAAAAAGTTGGAAAACCCCGACTTTGTCACTTCAAAGTTCAATATCTAAAAAACGGCTGAACCGATTTTGATAAAACATGTCTATGAACCATTGCTAGAAAACCTGGTTTCAAATAAAAAAAAAAACGCATTCAAATCGGTCCACCCGTTTAAGAGCTACGGTGCCACAGACAGACACATAGCGGCCAAACTTATAACACCCCTCTTTTTGGGTCGGGGGTTAAAAATTTAAACATTAGGAGTTAACTCCAAAAACTTATCAACTATTTCCGCTTTGCAGTCTGCTTGTAATACCTTCTCTAATTGATATTAGAACCTGCCATAAGTCTTATTAATAATGCTAGTTACGAGATTGATGAAACCCATTCGAGATGCTTGCTAGTTCCGTTTCCGTATTAAATTAATTGGTCCGTAACATAGGAAGGAAGTAGCTAACAACTCATGTTAATTGCTGGAGCAAACCCCGTGGTTGAGTTGGTGCCACAAGATGGACAGAGACGGAGCCGAAACTTCTACTTGCGGTGCTGGACTGAATTCAATGAACACATCCATCAATTTTACCAATTTACTTGATTACATTTTTTGAAATTTGATGACTTTTTTGTGATTTACTTTGGTTAGTACCACACGTTGCATGCATACGCAAGCGATTAAGATTTTCGGTTGGGTGGTCGGATTCCCGGTAGTCTACTTCGTAAGTTCCGTCTGGTGCGTAAAAGAGATGCAAGTGTGACGTGACGTCCATCCGTAATAGGTATTTTGCGTTTTTAAAAAGTGTTAGATTTGGCGGAGCAAATTTTTCGTTGAAAAAAATACTTATATAAAAGCAAGTAAGTTGCTTGATTAAGTTTATAACGACATGATGATTTTAAATTCTTCCAGCTTAAAGGTATCCTTGGTGAGAGCATGGTAATCCGCAAACCTTTTTTTAAATTGTAAATTTATTAGATTTTCTACAGTTTGCTCGTTGTTTATAAATATTCATAATGCTCCCTTAAATCAATTGAACATCGCATAAAAAAGCATCCACCAAATGACGGTAAATAAATCAGACTCAACCCTCTCTGCATAATGGAATTAATTTAAAAAATCAACCCGTTTTCGCATCTGGAGGCATTGTTGCCAGTAATCTAATTAACCTCAGATAGCAGGCCAAATGTGTTAACGGACGCCTTCCGAATGCTCCCAGCGTTGTACCGCGCGGTTTCTTTTTGCTCACGCGTTAAAAGCCATTTTCGCATGAGCCCGTAACTCATTAGAATTCATCGTGCGCTCGCGGCCGCACGCTCCCGAATAAAGCATCCCGTTAAATGTCTCGTGCCAGCTAAAACTTGCTCGTAATTATCTGTTAACATTCCCAAGTTTGACCCCGCGAAAATCTTGGCGAAAGCGGGTATTCGCAAACTCCCGGCCCACCGGAGGCGTTTTACTTCCCTAATAATCGGGCTCATGGAGATTTTTAATGAAAAAGATTGTTCGCCGTTATTTAGAAAGTTGGTAAAAGGGATCCAGTTTGAAGTTTGTTTTGATTTAGTGCTGCCCTCGACGTTGATTGTATCCTTCTGTGCTTGTATCGGATTAGAGCTAATTAAAAATATTAAGTGAATTGTTGGTTTCGTTCGCCTACCCCGAGCTACATTTAAAACTTTCTTAAAACAAAAACAATGCGCAATTTATTCATATCAAAATAGTATTTAACAGAGTATTTTCGTTTGCATAGAAGCATTAACTGGTTTTAAAAATCAGGTAAAACACAACTCATGCAAAAAATAAACACCTTTGAAAGCATTGAATTAGGTACGCATTCACTGGATTGCGAATGTTAATGAAAGACACTCAGTCATTTATCAAATTTGATGACGCGGCCCGTACCCATCCACCCCACTAATGGTTATCAAATAAACCTCCCCCCATACCTAATACCACCGAATTTTGAATAAAAACGAACTAATTGACACGTACATTCTTTGTTATTTGCAAATCTTTTTCGAGTCAATGAATTTCAGGGTTATTGTTTGTATGTTTTCATTATCCTTACCTAGTAAAAAGCTGGATCATTTAATTACCACAAAAATATAGACGCTGGCCAGTCTTTCTGTGGAAATGATACGCACATTTTTATTTCGCAAGGCAGTCAAAAGCATGTCATAAGTCTACATTAATCACGACTGACAGTATAATTCAGTCCACGATATCGCTTGAAAGCAAAACGAATATGCTTTGATTCGTGTTGAATCATCCACCCTGAGTCGATTAGCAAATAGATAATCGGTTGCGTTGTACGTATCGTTTGCAGTATCGCTCAGCATTCTTATTTGTATTGGTTTTTTCTTGTTTGCTGCCTGCAGTCGACATGAGGCGGCTTGTGGAAGCATCGCAGCATCGTCTCATACCGCCGTATGCTAAACAAACGTTATGGCTGCAAACATTTGAATCGCATCGGAACGTTATTCATTCCTATCGATTCGTCGCTACATTTTTATTCATTTTATCGTAGTTCCTTCCACATTTGCTGTACTTCCTTTGGCAGTTGTATTTTCATTTCGTCCGTTCACTTTCGTATGCTAATACCGTTCATAGCAACACCAAATGAAACCATAACCAAATGAAAAATAAGCAAATACAGGTGCCTTTGTGAAATGAAGAAACTTGAATATTTAAACGCATTTTTTTTACATCTGAAATTGAATTCGGTACCCTTTGGCATTCCGGTGCAGCTGTATTTAACTTTCATATGCATTCAAAAATTCCTGATATAGGAAAAATACTCCTCTTAGGAAAAGCTTATATTAAAAAAAAATCCCTTGTATTGACTTTTACAACACAAACTATACAAAATAATGGTCTTGTGCTAGTTGGTTGAAAACAATGCTGCGTACAAATACATAATGTAAAACTTCATGAACAAAGAACTCTTACATGATGAGACTGCTGCATTACATAAATGTTTCGATACCTTTTTAAGTACATGAACACCGATGGAGCTAAAAAATAGACAAAAAGAGCAAGCGTCATGGCAAAAAGGTCGATGAAAGCCGTCTGCACCGGAAAGGCGGGAAAAAATCAGCAGCCTGTTTTATGGTCGATATGTTAATAAACATTCGACGTGCTCTGAATAGCCGAGATAACGACCTAGTACCTAAACCTTTAATAAAACAACAAAAATATGTGTAGTACTTAATAGGGGAAGTAGGGAATAAATTCTTCAACCCCTTAGTAGCATCGCAAACACTTTAAAAGTTATTGAGCACTTAAAGCATAAACATGACAATTTTATGAAAGTATACGATCATGTTGGTATTTGTATTCTTGTATAATTGCTGCAAATTACTTAATTTGGCAACTGTTTTCGGGGCGTAAAGATACCTATAAAAATATTTAATACAATATTAGTTGCATATTTAATATAATTGTTGAATTATATCTATAACATTTTGTATATTTATTTACATATCACATAATTATTATTTTCTGTGAAGATTTTTAATGTAAAATCATTTTTTATAACTTATTTTAAGCATGTTGCATATTTCCTATAGTTGACATAAGTCAAAGTCAAAATATCTTTATTCCATTAAGGCTTTAACAAGCACTATAATAATATACCTAATTACAACATTCATTTTATGTAATGTAAAGTTGGCATACTTATTAATTTTTGTGAATCAATGGCTACCTAAAGAATGGTTAAATGAAGTTAATAAAATGCAAGAAATAATTTTATTTTTACACCTAGTAAATAATCACTTGATAGTTAAGCTATATTTGCGACTTGCACATTATAATGAGTTTATACTGTATTTTCTTTGTATATTAGTTATGACAAATAAATGTTATATCAAACATTAAATTTAAAAATAAGTATATGTTCTGATTTTATACCGATCCGATCATTACTCACCCACTTGTTTCATATATCAGTGTCAAATATTTTTTTATTATTTAAATTATTATACTTTCATATGCTATTACTACCTAATGCAATATCAGTTACAATTGTATCGATTTCCTTTTTGAGCTTTTTTATTGCGGTAATTTATAATCAATCTTGATATAGTGAAAAGGAAAAACTTGTTTGTTTTTATGTAATCCTTGGGACTTCAAATAGATTTTTAAAATTAAGATAGACTTTTTTTATCCTAAATAAGCGTATGATTTTCTACCCATCTCACACCTTATAAAGTATTCTTCAATTATATAAAGAGACTACTTTTAGAATAACTAATATACAGTCGCTTTTTCCGAGAAAACAGTGTTTTAGTGATGTGGCTCTCACTAGATGTCGCTGAAACTAGAACTAAACCTTATGCTCTACATATGCATAAATCTTCTCAATCGGCAAAGCAACGACTGATCTCTGATGGGTGGCGAGAAAAATAAAGTCAGACACTTGGCAGTCCAGTCCAGACAGAGATTAAATCATTTTATGCGCGTACGACTCGCCAGTACGCGGCGCACACGCAGCAAGAGCACGTGTGGGCATTACGTCGAACTGTGCACTGTATAATTTATGTCCATTACTTGCAGGTTATTTCCAGATTCATTTCCTTACAGCCGTAAATAGCTCCCGCTGTTTATTTTAACAATAACACAATAGATTTGAATGCGCGTGAGTTGGTAGACTTGTATATACTCGCCTTGAATATAAATCATGGCATTAGTACCTAAAACGGTTTCTGTGACGTCAACGGTTATCTATATTGGGATTTTTTACACCCTAGTACCTACATAACGGAAGGCTTATTATTATTACCATCACGGTAGTTAATTATCAATTTGTTATTATTACAAATTCCACTATTTTTAGTGGGAAGAATGAAAATACCACAAAGGGCAATTTTCTTAAATAGTTCGTCAGTTAGATTAACTGAAAATATAGGACACTTTTGTCAATTAAACAAAAAACCCTATTGGCTTACTCGTAAAAATTAAAAGGAAGAAAATAAAGTCTAGTGGTCAAGTAGCTAATTTACAAGTTCAGCAGTCGGGACCCGTTACTATTTTTGAGCTGGTTATGATTTGAATGGGCACCAGTGGCGAAGCGTTCATCGAACCCTATTCCTATCTGCTTACCTATATTTACACAACACACTAGTACACTTTAAAAAAAATATACCAGTTTAAAAAACATGAAATAAAAAAATTAAATTAAAAATTTGAAAAACCCCCGACACCAAAAAACGCCAGCAAAAATAAAAAAACGCCGCCAAAAAAGACAACTAAAAAGTAAAAAATACTTATGCACTACCTAGCTGTTGCCCGCGACTTCATCTGCGAAGAATTCGTTTATCCCTATCCCGCGGGGACTATGCTGATTTCCCGCAAAATTAGCCTAAGTTAATTTAGTATAAGTACCTAGTAATGTTTTTTTTATCGAAGCGTCGTCGGTGTCGGGGGACCGCTAAGGTTAACAGGAAACTAAAGTACTTACATATGTTGTATTTTTTAAAGTAGAGCTACGGTGCCACAGACAGACACACAGACACACATAGCGGTCAAACTTATAACACCCCTCTTTTTGCGTCGGGGGTTAAAAATAGGACAAAAGCACATACAGTATTTGTGAAAGATGTCTTTACCACTGAAATATCTGACGCCATGCCACTGATGGGTACATACCCACATATACACACATACCTACATACATACATGTAGGTATACGCTCAAAAACCATAACCCTCCTTCGGGCAGTCGGGTGAAAATGACGAAGTTGTCGCCAGTTAAAGTTCCGCGAGACGTCAATTGCGACACTTTTGCATGTGTGACCACTTTGACGCGCTTCATCTTTTGTCATTTTTAGGGTTCTGTAGCCAAATGGCAAGAAACGGAACCCTTATGGACTCGTCATGTCTGTCTGTCTGTCTGTCCGTCCGTATGTCACTGCCACTTTTTTCCAAAACCATAAGAACTATACTGTTGAAACTTGGTAAGTAGATGTATGTATTCTGTGAACCGCATTAAGATTTTCACACAACAGTAGAAAAAAAAAACAATAAATTTTGGGGGTTCCCCATACTTAGAACTGAAACTCAAAAATGAGTTAAAAAATATATGATGTTACATTACCATGCAAACTTCCACCGAAAATTGGTTTGAACGAGACCTAGTAAGTAGTTTTTTAATAACAGTCACAAATCGTAAAGTAAAGGAAACTTTTATAATATTATGTTGCTTGCTGCTACGGAACCCTTCATGGGCGAGTCCGACTCGCACTTGGCCGCTTTTTTTTTTGTTTGTTTGACAAATGAAGAAATACATTGTCCAATATTTTCTGGCAATTTAACTGATGAACTAAATAGAATAATATTATTATTACTCAGGAAACTACACAATTATTATAATAATAGTATAGTGTAGTATTTATTTCTTCTGTACCGTCAACTAATTTGACTCCTGCCACCACAGAACCTTGTCATGGTGACATTTTACGTCATCCAATAATCATTGCTGTCATGAACCAAAATTATTTATAACTAGCTTTTGCCCGCGGCTTCGCCCGCGCAAAATTAGTATGTAGTTTAAAACTTTTATGACCCCACAGGAACCATACATTATTTCGGGATAAAAAGTAGCCTATATGTTAATTCAGGGTTTATATACTTAACCTGTATACTAAATTTCATGCAAATCCGTTCAGTAGTTTTGACGTGAAAGAGTAACAAACATCCAAACATCCATCTGTACAAACTTCCGCGTTTATAATACTAGTAAGATTAATTAAAAAAAATATATATTTCTTTTATTATTATTGTTTGTATAAATAGTTTTATTATTATTGTTTATACAAACAGTAATTATTATTATTATTAATAATAATAATAATTATTGTTTGTATAAATAGTTTTCTGTATTCTCGATAGTGCTCTAATCTACTGTAAATTGCACTACCTGCTAAAATGTATTCCTTCCTTTCTATCTATTGTAAAGTATGGCTGGAAGAGATCGCTCTGAAGCGATAAGGCCACCGATTGCTTACCTTGGTAAATCTCCATATACCTGTGTTTTCTGTACTACTAACTATGGTGTTGGTGTGTAATAAAGAGTTCTTGTATTGTATTATTTACTATGGCAAGGTTCTATAGTGGCCTGGAAATCAAATTGGTTGTTCTGTACATTATTATTGTTTGTAATTACTGCGGGAAATTGAGAACAGTTTGTTCAAAGGGATGTTGTGGATGTTAGGACACTCGCCAACTGGCATTCTTTAATCCGGAATTTGGACAACGTCAAAGAAATGTTGACTGAAGAAACTAATTTATAGTTAGCGGATTGTTTACTTTCTTCTGATGTTTGTTGTCCTATTCATTTGGAGATGTTCAAAGTCATCTTTGAGACGGTTCTTCAGGGAAACTATTTGTCGTTGCAAAGGAAATTAATGTCATTGAATTGTTGTTATTAAGGCTCATCCAAAGGGTTTTTGGTCTCGATAAATGAACGGAAAACTTGGTTCGCAGAAATCATCCAAGTTTTCACTTTTTATTGTACCAAATCCTACTAAGATTATAAACACAAAAGATTGTGCGTTTATACTCTAAACCTGCTCGGCAGATTTGAAATTTGGTATGTAGATAGTTGAACGTCTGGAACAAATAGGTTTCTTTTTATCTCTTATTAAATATTCGTATTCTGTAAATCAGTAAATTTGAGCCGCTGTATTTATAGTCATGAAACTTGACACGGTTGTTTTAATGAGACCTCGTACCATAATTTTTGGTAATTTCCATGAGAATTTAATGAAATTCTAGAATTTCAATTCAACTGTAGGATATAATGGACTACGCGAAGCTGCGAAGAGAACCTAGTAATAATTATATTGATCCTCATTTTTATAAACTGCTAAATTGACTTACAATCCAATGTGACTTTAAGCTTAATTTCATTCTAAATTCTGTACTTTATTAAGAATTATAGCCAACCAAGCCCTCCCATGTAGTAAATATCGATGTAATGAATTCCTCTGTTTGTGAGTTCTGGGTATCCCCGTGCGTACTATTAGTAAAACATTAGACATATTGTACGCTTAATAGGGGCATAACTTCGTCGGGTGCCTGTTTCACTTCAAGTTTGAGGAGTCCTGACATCGCATCTTCCCCGATATTGTTTTAAGTTTAAGTTCTGAACATTGCATAACGCGAGCCTGCTAATGAAACGAACACGTCGTTCTACACCTATTTATGTTACCTGATAACAATCAGGTAATTTGTAGTTATTTACAAGCTTTTATTTAGTTTCACCTGTCCCGTTGTCTGTCTGCCTGTAATCAAAACTTGCAAGTTAAATTCGACCAACTTCCAGTAGTTAGACTAATTTGAAATTTGGTATAAATACTTATGTAGGTAAATTGCGTGACAATACAATAATCTGGTAGTGACATCCAGGATCACCTCCGCAGGACGGAACTCTTCAACGGTTAATAGCATCGACTTGAAATTTGGTATGAAAATGTAGTTTGAGTGACAGTAAAAGTACAGTCAAGAAAAAGTACAGTCAGCAAAAAATAGCTTGTATTAAAAATGATTAATTACCAAAAACTTATTTAAGCAAGTAAACTAACTCATCGATGCATACTGTTTTATGGGTATTAGTATTAATGCTGTATTAAAGATATCTGTACCTAAACTTTTTAAAATCATTACGCTATCTTCTTTAATAAAACAGCAAATAAACATGACCAATTACAAACATTGAAATAAGACAATTTAGATAAATCCATCTCTTATTCAAAATTATCGTGGGAAACAATAACGATTTTTAATAATTCACATATTTATAACAGATTAGTAGTAGGTATTAATATTTATTGAAATTGTTATTTGTATTTTGCTTTTGTGATAATTATATTGTATTATTTTCGCTGTTTGTTGTTTTTAATTTTAATCATGTAAGTATAATTTTCAAAATGTCAGTATCAATTCAAATAGTAACTTACTATTTAATAGTTTGTTTATTGTATAATAACTTTATACTGAATGATAGATAAAGAAAATCAAACTTAAAAGAGAGAGATATATATAAGTCCAAAAGCGGGTCAGTGCTAATTTTAAATTTTCACACATCGATGGGTGTGATGCTTTTGTGTATTAAAAATGTGATGGGCAATTAAATTATTTATTTTTTTCTAAATAAAACGTATTTATTAGAAATTTGAACCTTAATTTAATCCCACAGCCACCCTCGAGAGACTGTAAGCCGGTCAGCTAATTTTGTAAATGTGAAAATTAATTTATGTTTTTGTTTTTCTGTTATCTGATTTATGGTGTACGTACGGTGTACGGACACTGTTACTTATTAAAAGATAGTTTATGACACGAACTTAACACTCGAAATAAACCCATCGATAGATTTTTGAAACGAAGTAGATATTTTTCCGTGGTCAAAATGTTTTAGTTTTAATCTGCTCACGAATCTTCCATGAAAATGTATCAAACGTAATCTTTGTGCTTAGTAATATAAATCAGACTTCTAAGAATGTCAATTCCAATACGGCTTGTGACTTGCGAATCCAGTGAGCTTCCCTCACGCTTGGCGTAGCGTAAAACTGGCACCACTTGCCGCGTTGTCGTATACATCGAGGCGTGAATATTTGTGTTACGTTTATATTAAGTATTTTTATGTACCAATAATATGGAAAATACATGCTAACGCTTCATGCCCAGCGAACTGCCAAAAGCAAACTGTGGAAACGCAGCCAGCCTTGATAACACCGACCATAAGATTGGTTTTTGGAGTATTTTTGTATTTTTTATTTCAACTCCAAATTTTGTTACTTTTACGGTCATCCCGTAAAACCCATATCGAAAATACAAACTGAAACAAAGATGCACAGAAATACCAGAAAAATAGACCAGCGCTGGGAATCGAACCCAGGTCCTCAGCATTCCACGCAAACTCAGCATAGAACGCGGCACGGAATGCTGAGGACCTGGGTTCGATTCCCAGCGCTGCTCTATTTTTCTGATTTTTCTGTGCATCTATGTTTCAGTTTGTATTTTCGATAACACCGACCGTGCAACAGGACAGCGATTTTGGTAATATTGCCACCTAAAATTGGACAGTATTTTTATTTGTTACAGAAAATAAACTGTAGATTAACTACATATAACTACAGATGTATAAGAATGAGAGTAGTATTAACCTGGGAGTAATCTGTCACACACTCAGTCAATTTTCTTCATCATTTGTGCAACTGCTTTTGACATCAACCAATAAAAATCATTGATTTCGTCTGACGCCTCCAAAATTAAAACACATTCTACCCAAAGTCCCAAGAGTAGACACAAGTCGATAGCTATTTGCATGACTAACCGCCCCATAAACCCGAGCAGAAACTATACCGTGGTCAACAATAGGAACGTTTAGCAATTCACTCTCATAATGAAGTTAAGCGGAGATTGTGGCCGGTTTGCCTCGCCCCTATGAATCGTAGCTGAAACGCCGGCTTTCGACGTTGAAGCGCTTTAAGTGAACGCCTATACCTAGGTTAATTGGAACTATTTGACATTGCCGGATACAGATCTCTAATATTTGCCCGATAAACTTTAAAAAAACTTGAATCTTTATGTAGGTGATTTTAGTCGCTATCCAGATTCTATTATTGATATTCAGGACCTGTTTTACAACTCATTGTAATTTGCCTTCTCTGGTTATTCGATAAAAAGAAAAACAAACGAAGCCCGCGCACAAAATACACGGTGAGGTGAAACAGGCTCTTAGTATCGTTAATCACTAAATATTTTTCATTCATATAATAAATAAGACAATAAAAACCATAAAAAGACAAATAGTAGGTACATGAAGTTAAATTAAAGCACATAAAATAACATCAAAAAAAACATTATTTTTAAAATTTTCAATTGTTCAATGGTATTTGTCAAATCATGTGTAGTCAAATCAATAGTTCTATAAAAAATCTTAAGGTTTTTTTCTTTTACTGGATTGACCTTTTAAAACTCTTTACTCTTAAAAACGAAAGTACAAATGTGAATTCATCCTGTAAAGGTTTTTTTATCTATAATGTGCTTTTCTCTCAACACACACTATCACATTTTAATGTAGAAGCACAAATTTTTACCAAAAATTGTCCTCCTAAAACTTAGTTTTAGATCCTACATAAGATAAGTTTTATTTTCAACTAGACACTATCCAACATAATCAAATGTCGGTATGCAAAAGAACGTGCAGTGTTTTATGTATGTTTGCACATTAAAGCCTCTTGAGATTCCGCAAGCATGGTACAGTAATCAATCTTTAAGTAGGGAAGGTTCATTCCATTTCACTAGATGAAATTACTTTTAGATTTCCCATTCCAGACTTTATTGCATTATACAAACGAAATAATACGTTTCAACGGAAGCAATTTGAAATTTCGCTCTGCTCAGGCAAGTAATTAAAGTTTTTTTTTTTTAATTCACAGGTGAGTGAATCTTCACTACTTGAGTGCAGCAACGGGCGCTACATAGCGTCCGAAACGGTGAGTCCGCTATATCTTTATACATTATTTTAACTTTATTTAAATGTACATAGTACAATCCTATCCTGTTATAAATCTTTTCATGCGTAAATAAGTCCAGTGTCTCTGTAATTTTGTATTTTACAATTAACTAGCCTTCACTAGTGGGTTTCGTTGGCGTCAACGATTTCTGCAGTTGAATTGAATACCCGTAGGAAAAGAGTAATTAAAAAAAACAAATTAGGTACTCCCTCAGGTTAGATTCTTAGAATATATTTTGCACGGTTTTTTCTTTTCTTTTATCAATAAAACAACAAATTATGAAGATATGTCACGCCGCGCGATACTTTTAAGCACGGTGTGACAATATGGGCGCCAACCCTCGAACCTTAATGCTCTTTGTCTTTGAAATTTTTTGTTTGATTGACAAAAGAAAAAAAATATCCAATATTTTTAAAATATGTTATGGCGCAAATAACTTTTTTTTCAGAATTAGTTAATTCTGGATTTTTCTCACTCAGAATCACGAATATTGATTTAGATTAGACGAAGAAAAAAAATAATTTTCTTGTCAGTTTTGTGACTTTCTTTTCATACAACTGTTTATATTGGTCGTTACGCAGTACGCAATGGTGAATTTTTTTTTTATGGAAAATTGGGGACGGTTTTTTTTCTTCGTCAACATCAATAGTAGTCGTGATTAGGAGAACACAGGATTACCTAATTCTGAAAAAAAGAATGTTGCGTCATTTAAAGTAAAAATGCCCACTGATGGACTAAGTAGAATATTGTTTTTTTTTTACTCAGCCAAATACCCGATTCCAAAAGATTTCATCGTGTTGTTCATTGACCTACTGCCACTTAGCGTGATTTTTGGCTTTTACCACCCGTAATTGTGCCCACAGAGTAAAAATAAATTAGCTTGAGGTTATTTCTAAATAAGTACATCCGTACTAATATTATAAATTTTCTTTCACGTCGAAACGGAGCGACGGATCGATATGATTTTGGCATAGAGATGGTTTATAGGCCCGAGAGTGACATATAGGCTAGTTTTTATCCCGGAAAAATGCACAGTATTCCCGAGGGAACAGCGCGCGATACCAAATTCAAATTCAAAATTCAAATCCTTTATTCAGTAAATAGGCCACAATGGGCACTTTTACACGTCATTTTTTAAACTACCAGCGCGTTCGGAAAGGCCATCATTGCCAAGAAGAATGCGCCGCAAGAAACTTGGCAGAAAGTCATTTTTTCAACATAAAATAATTACAAATAAAATACTTAAAAACTACAGTATATTAAATAAATAAAAAATAAAAATAATTATTATAATACAGGGATGTATGGGGTCCCTTAGTCACAAAACTAAACACTAACTATTATCTACGTTCAGTGGAAGTGTAGACTGCTTCCACCGTCATTTACATTTCAGGTCAAGACAGTACCATTAGGCTTTTGGATTCCGAAGGCAAGCTCACGTCTGCCGCCTCCAAAGTTAGCTCACACGCACTCATGTCATGCTCTGAAAGCAGAGCGGTACCGAGGGCATGGTATTGCTTCCGTTCCCATAAGCTCTATGGGATCTTCTTGGGAACTTCGACGTCGCGAGCCTGTGACTAGAAATTAAACTAAAAATATACAAGTTTAAAATAAACCGAATTCCACGCGGGCGAAGCCGCGGGCAAAAGCTAGTACGTTTATATTTTTGAGATTTTTTACGACAAATGTAAATATTATATATTATGTCGCTAGATGAATATAAGTTCTCAATATGGATTTATCATTTTATTTTAACTTCAGCAGTTTTATAACTCAATAGTTGCATCCAAGAAAGTCATATTTCGTACAATTTTAATTGAAACCTCGAATTTCATGAGACCCGCAATCCTGACTAAAAGATACAGAAAATAAAATAAAAAACTAATCAACATAGCTTTTACGCTAACAAGTTACAAGGCACTAAAGTCCCAGTCCACTGAAAGTTATCCACTTTTTATAGCAGTAGGTAAGTTTTTACATAAACAAAGTTTTTTCCCTTAATCCGACTTTTCAATGCGTATCTCGGAGGAATGAGCAGAAATCTTCCCACTGCAGCTTCAAGTTTATGTTCATTAGAATTTACTTCATTATTAATGGTTTTCAGAATGTTTTAGATATAATATGAACGTTTTCAGATGATTAGTTTTCTTGGTAAAAAAAATATATTTAGCCCGTGGGTTAGATTATCACAAAATTTTAAACGTATGAAAAAAAAACAAATATGAAGCGTGTTAAAGTTCGGGAGTGGAGCCAGTGAAGTCACGCCGTGGATGAAAGCAGTGTTGCCACCTTGCCCAAAGAAAAAGTTGCTAAACATACGGTAAAAAGTAGTGAGTTTCGCAAAAAAATACTCTGTTATAAATGAACTAAAAGAATTTCCTTGCTCACCCGCGACCTTACGATAGCTTAGCTATTAAGGCAATTCTTTTAGTTCATTGATATGGACCTCCGAAAAGTAACGCCTGATTCAATAAATTACTCTGTTATAAGTTGCCAAAAGCGGCTAAACATAAAAAAGGAAAGAAAAAAAAAAGAAAGAAAATAATTTATTTATAACAGCAGTGACACATTACAAAATATTAATAAGAAGTGTTAAAGGCAACATGTGATAAAGGTAGTGTTAAATCTTGTGATGTTGACGGTCCGGTTACTTAATTTTTTCGGGTTTTTTGGTTTTTCCTACTTATTTCTTGAAGAATATTCTTAAGAATTACGTAAGTAGCGCACGGAAGTACTTTTTATATTACAAATTAAATTGATTGAAACAGTGGTAACTTACTTGTTGTAAGTAGCTTAAAAGTGTGGCTAAAAAATTTGGCCACATTTTTTTTTTGTAGCAAACTAGTTCGTAAATGTGATGTCACATTAATTTTTGTTTAATTGACAAAGAAAAATACGTGTCCAGGATTTTTTGTAATATTACTGACGAACTAATTAGATTTTTTTTTGAAAACGAATAGTCTATTCAGACATTTTTTCATACTAGCTATTTGCAACCTTATTTCAATTGAATTTGTGTCTTATTTCATCATCTGTTATTAGTTATATTTCTTCACTGTTTTACTAAAGAGAACAGCGTAAAGTTTTTGTTTCTGAGTTTACAGAGGTATTTTTAATACATATGCGGTTATAATTAAGCATACACCAAAAGCCCATTAAACCATCTCCGCGCATCTGCCCATGGACTAATTACAGCCTTGTTTTTACCCAGACCCTAAAGCATTCATTGACCAACGAAAGACCTAGTATTCGCAATACCGCCGAAACAAATTCAACCCCTATTTGAAAAACATCAAGGCAATAAACAAACCCATAGCTACTCAGATAGAACTAAAGGGCAGTACCAAATAAAAACTTAGTGAATTACCTTTTAGATCCATTTTTACTTTGTTCTGCAATAATAATAAAATCGCTACGAAATTTGAAACTTACCAAAGAATTTTACGGTTCATATTTCCTCGGCTTGCTTACTTTTTTTTTTATCTCGTGGTATAATGATTTGATGGTCGCTAAGAGGATCCAATCCACGTAATATAAAAATTAATCGTATTTCCCAATGTAATTATTTTTCTTTTCCTTACCGAATCCCAAATTAAATTAATGGTTAGGACATTTGATTAAGTAAGAATTCTAGAACTCTAAATGTTTTTTGATGCCAATATTATAATTATAAGATATTTTTTGTTGACCTTATAATATTTCTTTTCAACTTGATTTAAAAAAGAAGGTTTTCAATTCGATTGTAAACTGTTTTATTTGTGTTATCTTAAAACTCTGACGTTACAGAACCTTTTTGGGAAATTCTTTTTTTTTCATCTTTTACTTTGTCCTATTTTGAAGAAAATCACTTTAAATCCAAGTTCTTCGCAGTATTTTTGTTTAATTTATACATCGACTCTCTAATTGATGTGATTGAACCACTCGGCAACGAATAAATTTAAATAAACAAAAACTCAATCAATCAAATTTTATTGGAACACCCAGGAAATCAGCCCATATCCTATTAACCAATGCAACGAATAACGTCTGAATAATTAAATTGCAATCAAATGCCTGTAACGGCATTCCAAAAACCGATGCAGCTTCGATAGAATTACACTCGGAAATATGAGTCGAAAGAATTTCATTTAAAAATAGTTGAGAGCGCAGAGCTCTCGCTTGCATTTGTTCGCTGCAATGTTTACCAATTAGCACAGCAGGGCTACTACGAAACTCGAAACTCGAAGTTCGTATCGTACCGTCCCTTTCGCTCTCGAATTAAATAGTATAAGTGTCAGAGGGACCGCACGACACGAACTTCGAGTTTCGTAGTAGCCCTGCTGGTCGCGGACGGCATGAGAAACTGCCCACATTCGTATTTGTTCCTAATTGATATTAGATTCTGGAATCTGTTCGGAATTATAAATGAAAGTTTCATTCCAAACGTGAATCATTTTTTTTTAGATAGTAAACATGAGGTATAGCAGGCAGGAACAGTCTCAATTGCGGAGTGGTGCTTGGAAGATCGCCTCACCTCGTACACGCGGCCTCGACGAGTTTTTGAATTTTTAAATTACTCATTGTACAATGGAATGTTACTGGCCTCGCTTTCCCGTTAACGCATCATTTGCTCACTCAAATGTGCACCCAAATTCTTAGTACCATGTTGCAAAATACAACGGCAGAAGCGCGACTTTCGATCGTTTTGTTTCCCGCTCTTAGCAATATGCTCGCGAGTCTCGGCTCAGTCGGGGTGAAGCTAACGAATGTCATCCTAATACTTTCGCGGTTAAAGTTGAAATATCATTGACGGTTTATCGAATACTTGACATCTCGCTTTCAGACTGTACAGATGAATTCACCCCGCCGCCACATAATCCGCACCCAACTTGTGATAGCGCGATTCAGTCCGGAGAGGAGCTAACTTTTGATCTAAATAAGTTTCTGTTCAAAATTTCATTTTTAATGCAAGATTTTTTTGCTGACTGTAGTTTTTATTGACTGTACTTGCATTGCTATTTAATCTGCATATTCGTACCAAATTTCAAGTCGGTACTATTAACCATTGAGGAGTTCCCTCCTGTGGAGCCGCTCCTGGCAGGACCACCTAGTGTCACTACCAGATTATTGTATTGTCACCAAATTTACATAAGTACGTCAAGTTTCAAGTCAATTGGACCGTTGGAAGTAGGTCAAATTTAGTTTCCAAGATTTGATCCTAACAAATAAATGAAATAAACAGGGCAAGCTAAAGAATAGCTTGTAATAAATATTCGTAATAGGTCTACTGCATGTTGGTTTTTGTTGCTACATAGTTCAGTTACAAATTATTCAAGTGCACACGTCGTTATTCAATCACAAATGTCATTGTTGTCTTCATACAACAATGACATGTTTTTGTCTGTTTAATTAGAGTTGGTTTATGCTTCAAATCAGCACGAGACAAGTAGATCTCTAACGATTCGTTCATCATTTTCACTGCAAGTATATAATATTTTATTTCAAATAATGTTTACTTTTACGTCAACGAATAAACGTTTTTAGGGTTCCGTAGCCAAAATGGCAAAAACGGAACTTATTTAATTTGTTCGTAATGGCTACGGAACCATATTTCGGGCGTGTCCAACACGCTCTTCGCCGGTTTTATTTATACAGAAGTAGGTTGGTGTTTTACCACAATCTCGCCTGATGTAGACTAAGATGAAACGCGCTTGCCTTTTAAATACACTACTTAGCACTGCCCTGCCTTACGCTAAATTCGAAGACAACAGATTGTACTGATCAGGGAACACAGACGCAGGCAGGAAATCCACTCCTCAGCTGTTGGGATAAGAAAAGACGAGCGAAAATGTGCATTTTATATACTACATTTTTTTTTGTAAAATCCAGCCATCGTGGTCTATTGTCTTTGCTAGAAATGTAAAAATAGTTGTCCAAGTCATGGACAAAACCCGTTCCACTCTAGCGGCGTAGCGCATCGTAGAATGTTATTGCCTTAGTACTCGGGAATCGCAGGCGCACGTGTGGAAGCGAGAGAGGGGTGAAGAAAGCCATGAGAGTAAAGGAGAGGTCCGTGGGAGGCATGGGGTCAGCGAAAGTGCATTGCCACGACGGCGAGCCACCCGATGGGAAAAGTGGTGCTTGGTTTAGCTTCCTATATGCACTTACAATCCGTGAGCTCTTAGAAAAACCTTCGGGTTTCGGGGGAAATCGGAAGGATTCGTTAGTAGAAAATGACAATTGTCTTTTTGACTTAGTAGCAATCCATCACGCGAAGAGTGCACTCGTTGTGTTTTCAATGATTTATATAGAGCAGTTAAAACCACCACTTACATATTTATTTGGTTTGTTATTTTTCGGAAGTTGATTCCCATGGCGAGTAAACTTAAACAGAGTACGAGTATTTCTGTAAATAGCCAATCACGGGAAATTGTTTATAATGTATATGATTATTTTGTATAGAAGCTGAACAGAACATGTCGAGCTAAACTCGGTTTAAGACGTGAGTTATTCGTTACAATATCATTTAATATGAGTGAGTCTCACGGTAGTTTCATGTTCAAAAAAGAAGCTGAAAGTTTAAAAAAAAAGTGTTTATCTTAAATATTTTATTAAGGTTCAAAACCGAGTTATAAAAGCAACGGGGATTTCGAAAAGTACATTAAAAAATATTAAACGAAAGCAGACCAAAAAAAATCATTTTCATCTCTCCTATTCGGAAAGTTTAATTTTCATGGGTAGATAGCCGGGTGGAAAATTGCGTTTTCATCTCTAGGGTAAAAAGTTTTTTTTTTTTTAATTTTCGATTAGCCACGGAGTCGAAGATAAATTGAGCTGATTTTGTTTTATTTGTATCATTACAAAAAGTCATATTGTATTAAAAATAGAAAAAGATAAGGAAGCGTAATATTATTGTAGTAAGGTTTATTTTGTACTAATGGTTATTCTTTACATAACTTTTCACGGTAGCTTTGAAAAGTTTTGCAAGTTGATAACGGAACAGAACCGCATATCACAATCGCGTGTCATCGTCAATACCCGAAGCATGCTTCTAAAATCTGATGGTTTTTTTAAGAGCTCACCGAGTGTACATTTTGTTTATTAGACTAGCTTGTACAATGCGAATCAAGAGAGGCCCGAGAGAGCTGCTTGCCTGCATGTCTGAATATCATCATGATTCATTAAAGTGAACTTTTAAAAACTTCGACAGAGCACCGTACCTACTGCAGTACCTCAAACTTTCATTGAATACCCACCTTGAACAATGGCTTTATTATTTAATTGCAATCTTAGGTAATCTGAATGCATATAAAAACCATACAGACGCATTTAAAATTTCCCCTCTTTGGGGTCGGTTAAAAAAGTTCCAACTAACTGTCTTATCAACGTCCAGCTCAAATCCCTGGACCTAGAATGCAAAAATTGTGTAAAAAGGTTCTTGTAACAATTTAGGCAAGAAATAATGACGGTTTTGTTAAATTATCATTGGGTACCGAATTCATAAGTGTACGGCTAGTACAATAATAATTTAAAATTACCGTCTGTTTCACCAGTTATTGATATCATGTGACAGATATCAGTGATACTATCTCTGTTTCTCTTGTCCGAGGGATTAGAGACGGCATAACATTTATTTGTCAATAAAATTGATCAATGAATAGTAAAACAGGTTTTTAATGTAAAAAATCTACTTAACCAAATCGAAAAAAAAATACAAAAAGACTCCAAAAACCAATCATAAAATCTACTTAAATATTTTTTTGTGATAAAAAACCTTATAATCTCAAGATACGTATATATAACCTTATAATTGCACGGTGAATAGAAAGCACACTCGCGCTCCTGTTCCAATTTGCGGAAAAGGTAAAAATGAAGCGTGTCAAGTGGGGTTTTGAACACTCAACCGGCAGAGGGCCTGTTGGCAGTCTAAAACAAAGAGGGCATTTTAGCCAACCGAGGTAATTCCGCGACTTGCCGGCAAAGAACTTTCAATTCACCCGAGATTTACACTCCAGTGTGCCCGGTCGATGCCTGCTCTCATATTTTGTCGTTATTGCTGAATTGAACAAGAGTTGTAACAGATCGTGAAATAAAATATTCCCTTATATAGTAAATGTACACTGTTTTCATATTCTCGACCAATTTTCAACCAGCATTTTATAACAGGCAGTACCTATTTTATTAATTTCTTTCTTAAATTTTAATAAAATCTCGCCAAAAGTACGCAAAGAACAAAAAGCGTCCAGGTAGGATCTATGTTACACCGCTCTCAGGCAGTAGTTTAATATGCAACGAATTTAATAGTTAATGTTCGTGACGCCGAGCAAGCTCGTGTGTTCGCAATTACTCCACACTTATTCCCTGGCGGGAGCATGTTGGGTGGATTTATATGTGTACTTCGACTTGCTGACATAGGTTGGTGCTCGCGAGACCGAATCTGATTTGCAAAAACGCATTAGAAGCATGTATTTGTTTGTGTCCTCTGTGCCTTTATTACGAAGTTTGTGAGTTGAGGAAATAATAAAAGGCGCGGCAGTAAAAATAATGCCACTCTGACTTATAAAAATGAACCAAGCTCTCACATGGACCCACTGAAAATCAGCGTCGTGGCCCCCTGCCTCGACTCATGCTGAGTGGTCTCCTTTTTTGAGACAACTGCCACAATACACTTTTAGATTTAAGAAATTTGTAATCTGTTTTTTTTTGTTGTTGTTGTTGTTTCGAAATAAATTTTATTCATTCATTTATTCATTCACATGCGTTCGCTGCTCGCCGCGCGAACAGTACGGATGTCTTTCCATCGAAAGTCCTCTGAAATGCCTTGATTATATAATGGCGAGACGACTGCTCAAAGGCAGAATTAACGACGCCTCTAAACAATCTAAAACATAATTTCTCCATTATAATAAAAGTCGTGAAACAGGATGTCTATAATAAATGTTTCTATATGCTAATAAAATCTTTGGAAGCAGTCTACTTATGAAAGCGGGAACTTGGCGTATTTTTTTAAGTCGCGTAAAAATTTAATCACGTCAGTTAATTGAATAGGAGGGAGTCCGCGTTAAAACTGTTTGTCGTATATTTTTATTAAAGCAGTTAAAAAGTAAAAGCATTTTGGCCGAAAAATTATGTAAGTAAATACATTATGACGAAGCATTTGTGGCGATACTTTGAGCCTTTAAATGAAATTGTGTACCCGATTTCGATATTCCTCGAAACTAAAAATCAAGTTAAATGATTCTGAAATACTACAATACAATAATATATTATGTATTTTTATAGTGTTCGTGTACATAGTAATGCATTTAAAATCATGTCATTTTACTGGAAAATGTCTTGGATATACTTAATTGTAGGAGTTCCGCGAAATCACCGTAACAGTTTGGGTGACCTTTTTTTTTCCAATTACTAGCGACTTTAACCAACTCATCGTTCCACCCCGTGAAAGGTACTTCAATACAGTGCGCGTTCACCATTCCATACCTTTCTTGCTCAACAGAAATCATATGTAAAAAGCTATAGCTACATTACAGAAGAATAAAAGTGAATGTGCCTAACAGATTTCTCCGTTGATATGACGTTTGATGTGTCACGTTTCTAGAACAGCCTATAGAACTTATTAATTCAATTACTTAATTTTAATGAATAACTTGGAGACCAAAAGTTAAATATACGATTTCTTTCACGCTTTTCCTCAATTCAATGCCAAAGCTAGGTGTCACAAAATTTTCGAGAACCTTCTTTTCGCGAATAAAATCAAAATTTTCACGTCTTCACAGTCAGTAGCCAATTACGGATTAATTTACAAAAGATTACATACTCTTTTGTAAGTCCGACAACTTTTTAATTAAAAATCTTTTGTAAACTCCGAGGGATAATTTCATTTTTCTTTTTATGAGTTCGATGTTCATATGCATTGTTAATTTTTGGATAAAACTTTCTAATTGGTTTATTTCATATCAACTTTTTTATTCGAAATTATTTTTAAATGAATTCATAGGTATTATATATTGACACAGTTACTTTTTCTATAGAATTACGCATTTCCATTTCTTAGTAACTTACTAATAGAAAATAAGTCACTAAATAACAGTCGAACAGTAGTCACCAATTTAATTTCTATTTCCATGTTTGTACTTACATTATTCATAATTTTGTTTTTTTGAGGATAGTTAGTAGTCTGTGTTTGATAAGCATCAATGATTTTAAGATTTCAACTATAATCTGTTATTTGTAGGTACTACTTGAAACAGCTGATGCCGCTATGTTAGTGGAGGTAAATATAAATCGCTTACTAAAGGTAGTGATTAAAAAGTAGTGCAATAATTAGAAACGTGTCATAGGTATATGTGATTTGTAATTAAGATACAAAACCTTTCATTGTAAAATCACTCCGATTGAAATCATTTTACAATGAAACGCAAAGTTATTCTAAATCAAAAAGTTTATTCTGTAAGCACGCCGCAGAGGTCTCTTTTACATGTCACTATTTACCAGCCATTTCGGAAAGCCAAGACAACTGCGGCACAAGAATCTTGGCAAAACATTTTTGTTTTTTAAAAACAGAAATTATGTAAGTAAGTATATTTAACTGAGTTTCATCCTGTATGGTGGATGGTAAATGTTCCAAGAGTTATCCACGGACTTTAGTAGCAGAAACAACTACCGGAAATGGTATCCATTCCATTGTCGCCGATCGACTGCAGACAACTGAAGATCAACAATTGACAAAGCGAATCAAAAAATCATTGAAATTGATAATCTTCATATTAAGATGAGCATTAATGTTGAATGTTACCATTCCGTAAAAGTCTTTTAAATACTTTTGTAAATAATGTAAACAAAGCAGTTACTTAGTTGCTTACTTACTCTGCTGGCTGCCGAAGTGGATCTTGATCTCCGATATGATTTGACGCCAAGGCCCTATCTAGTGTAATCTCTTTCTAGTTTTCTGCGTGTAGGACAAGGAGGTCTTTCGCCACTTCATCTAACCAAAGGAGTTGGTGCAGAAAATTTCAATGATGAAGTAAACCAACAACGAATGGGCCGGTATGTTAACAGTGATAAAGCAAAGTCAGAACAATGACAAAGAGAGGGCTTTTAGGTTCGATAGTTTCATACTAAAATATTTTATATTATCCTTTGCGTCTCTGTCAAAAGTTCATAAACGGTGTAAATCTGGCTCAAACACGTCGTCCAAATTTATCGAATGATACAATCCATTATGAAAGCACTCAAATATGAATTCAATACGTAGTGTTTTTTTTTTCGACTAAATCGCTGACAATTTATGAAATACATATGAACCTCGACATCAATTACTTGATGAAACGTTACGTTAGAAAGGACTCTGGAAAAATGTTTACTGAACGCTATATTATCATTTTGTACTTCAATAACATCGGGCAGCATCTATATCACATAAATTACTACGAGTCTTGTAAATATAAATATCTTGGCACAAAACACAAACTTAATTATTAGAAATAATATAATAATAACACTTCAGTAACATTGCGTGAAAATTCTCGATAGACAACTATGTACAAATAAGACACCTACCTCAAAGCGGCAAGTGAAGGAACGGCGGGTTAGAGAAGCTGACTTATCTAGGAGTAGGTACCTTACTATGTCTTCGGATGCAACACCACGGGGTGTTAGTTAGTAAACGTATACATATACGAGTACTTGCCATCACTGACGTCACGTAAAGAGTTATCGAATACCTACGGCAAAAGTAATAAGCAACCCGGTGGAAATCGAGCTATAAAATATTCAGCCCCGCCACTGAAAGATTAACATATTTGTTTGTTTTTAAACAGCATCGATTTAGTGTCAAAAACAAAGTCCGCTTTGCCAGCATTCACGCTTTTTGAAACGCCGCCCGACCACTCAACGCGTTCTTTTCATAACCACGACAATTGGCATACTGGGTGGGCTTTTACAGAAACCTATTCATTTCGGCCGCAAGACGGCAGGACTTAATAACGGTGGGGTCGGAGGAACCGAAAACATCGGCGAGTGAGGCGCGCGCATCATCGTTACGATTTAATTTTGGGGGAAAGCGGCCGTGACAAAGTCTACGGTGCCATTATTCTGTTCCACCTCGGAGGATGTTTAATAAACAAATGACGCGGGCCTCGTAATGACGTACCTACTGTGTCTGCTCCTCTCCCCTCCTTTAGAGCCCACTTTACCGCACCCGTAGCCCTGTGCACCATTTTAAATTGTGCAGATGCGGTATCGCAAGCCTTACTTAACGTCAGTCAAATTATAAAACGGTATAATTTATTCCGATTGGATTGGGCGAGCAAACATCTAAATTTGTGCATAACTGAAATCTTAATTTATTTACGACTACGACATTTTTAATCAATGCGTATCAACGTATAAATTAGATTAAATTAATGCCGTTTTCAGGCGGTCGGGACATTTCTTTTACTTTTTACTGCCGATCCCAAACAATAAATCGGAATTAATTACTTTTAAGATTTTGTTCTCTTAAGCTGTAAAATTGCGGATGAAGATAGCAACCGATTGCCCGCTCCATGGTTCCCCCTACTAATTTATTCGTCGAAGTTCTTGTCGTTATCATAGTACCTAGCGCCATCCACGGGCTTAAGCTATATCCCGCTTAATGCCTTTAGCACATGGGGTCGTGCTGTACACTGTATTCACATCGATTTATCAATCTGCTTACGGGACCCTAATAAAGTTAACTTTATCCGTTAATGTGGCGGCTTAATTCTAACTAATATTACAAATTCAAAAGCTTATATGGATATTTGGATCTGCGCTATTAGGAATCATGGAAGATAAAATTTAACAAACAGTGTGCCCGAGATTAACATAAGATTCATAAAAGTCGCGTGAAATGAAGACAAGATTTGGCATGTACCTATGCAAGATCGACCGGCATGAACGTATAATAAAATTCGTAAATCTTTAATTAGGTATCAGTAAACTTGATAGGTAATTTGCACGCGTATTCTTCACACAAAGTAAATGATCGTGATATAATGTTTCGGGATTCACGTGGAAATTTAGAGAAATCTACGAGTAGTATTTCATTTCAAACCCTAAAACCAGTTTACCGCGAGCAAAGCCGCGTTAAAGCTAGTGGACAAAGTTATTTCAAAGAATGCCGTTTGTCGTTTCCGAATATAGAATTTGTTATTAAAATCTGGTACCGTCTGTCAGTCCTTGTCGTATCGTACATTGTTTACGTTACATTACAAAATGGGCCCGATACTTTTGTAGACATTAACACCTGTCACGGGCGTCGCAGCCGTAATGACAGTATTTATAAGGAAAACTCAGCTGAACACGAAAATACAATTTGGTAAAAGGTGGAAGTTGTCACAGTAACGCGAGTGAAACATTAGGCAGGCGGGCCGAGTCACGTGATCCGAGAGGAACGCCTACGAAACATTACGGACTGAATAGTGCGAGCTAAGGATTATGACCAACCTACAAAAATTTTGTTTAGTAAAAAAAAGTAGAACAATTACTAAGAACAGTTACCGTTGGTTCCACACTAGGCTAAGCCTGTCACGTGGCAATCCAGTTCGGGGAACAAACAATTCACTTCAAACACAGAATACCAACTTTCGCCAAATTAATAGAATATAGAACTCAACATAAATATTAATTCATTTTTAAACAAATTACCAACAAAATGGGATCACTACCAGGTGAAATTCAAATTTCAAGATTTGACTTAACAAAAATTCAAATGAAAGAAATAAAAGAAATGCTTGTAACATAAAAGGAAGCTGCACTTTTTTTTTAATAAATCAAAAATATATCATAAACAAACAAAGAATACCTTTAGATGGGTTCTCAAGGCAAGTAAGGCGGTGGATTCGATTATATTTTCTTTGTTTCGTTTATCCCCTGTCGTTGGCAAATACAATCCCATCACAAATATTATGAATCAATCGATATGGCTTTTATTTGTTTGTTTCTGAAACCAGCATTTATTATAGATAAGAAAATGTTTATTCTTCATTTAAAAAGTGTAGTAGCTAACTGTCTATCATGTGTTGAATGCCTACGAATGCTCTCATCTTTCAGTGTTTCCAATTTTAGTACTGTCTTACATGACTCCTAGATTTCAACGTCCGCATTTATTCCAAGATCATATTTTATTTGTAATGATTTCATCCAGGTCCACATCTATCATTGGCGGTAAGACAAATCCTCTCCGAAATCACACGCAAACGCGTCTGTATGATATATGGCTTGGCAGAGCGGCCACGATTATCCTTTATACATCGATTAGTCATCCTACCACGCTCGATTGCGTGCAATATATACGAAACAGGGTTGAAATTTTTACCTTTAAACGTATGTTAAAATTGTCCAGCTAAATCCACGTTGATATAAGAGGCGATTAGCTAACGAAGCATTATCATATATGACGAACACGACCCGTGGGGCCTATGGCCGGCAAATCATGGCTATCGCCACAAATTTACCCACAACAAACCATCCCGTACGAGCCGGAACGAAGATTAATCGCCGGTGTGCGGGATTACGGTGGTCTGGAGAACATTTTAGTGCGAACTTACTTTGCTCTCATCGTCACTTTAAAGGCCACGGTCTACCGTACATAATTCTCCGTTATACAAGTCTCGTTGGGTGTTGGCAAAGGTTCATGCGTAATGTTACTTTATAATTTAAACTTATGTGACTCGCTTATTTCAAAACTCTTACGAAGCGATAGAAAAAAATACAGACTCGCTATTTAAACCCGCCAAGTCTGAAGTAAGGGGGTAATACGAAGAAAAAATAACAAAGCTCCAGAGAGAGGTCCGGATCTCATTTAGACAAATCGCTCGTAGCGGTCAGGTCAGATACCAATAACAAGGGGCACACGTGCTATTGTAGTCCATGCCGTCATTAGGCCGCTTCCGCGAATCCCAGCAATCTTATCCGTACACTCAATATGACTCCTATGGCTAAAGCAGGATTGGTTAAATTTGAATAGTATACAATGCTTTATCTCGGCTAGCATTCAGTATACAGATCCCGAATACCCAATAACGGAGGCCATCGTCTCTCGAATCGAATTTCGCAATACGGTGCTGAGTGATTTTTTACTAATAAAATGTGCGCGGAGCTTGTTTATTTATTTATTCGACGACATTGGCTAAACGAAACGCCGTATTTGAACGCGTTTTAGTCAAAATGAAGCACGGCAATTTAATTTGGAATAATAAAATGCACGCTGCGTTGAGCTGTTTCCGTGCAAAGCAAACGCAGGGACTTATTGCATTTAAGTTAATTAACTGCACTCACTACCGTATCTACATGGTAAAATGATATATGAAGCCCAACAAACATTAATTAGTTTATAATTTACATATCCCATTCATTTTCATGTCTTTTTGGGTCGTGTTTGCGATTAGTCAGACAGAGTAAAAATCGCACACCGTGCAAATAGTTTAAAAAGTTCGCGCAAAAGGTGTTTAAGGTGCAAGAGGTATAATTTACATTTTGCTTTTAATTTCATGTTTAAAATCACAGAAGTCCGCCTTGGCTCTCCGGTAAACTTAATATAAAATTGTGAAGAACTTCACTGCTTGTTTAATTCAGTAGCTGCCATTATAAAACACGGGACAGACGATCTCGAGAGCAATGCAAACACGGACTTGTTGCATTTAAGTTAATTAATCCAGCTTCTAGATCAGATAGAGTCCACCCCGAAGGACCGGCGGGCCGTGCAAATTCTGAGATTTTTGTTTGCCATGAAGATTAAAGGCGATGAAAAGTAATATTAATTACACATAAATAAATATCATAGAACAGTTTAGGCCAACTGACCCAGTTCCAAACAAAGCAGACTTATTTTTGAGTTCAATTTCAAGATAAAAAAGTAGAATTGTAGAGTTGGGAATGTTTTAGCGTCGTGTGCGGTGTGTGTGATAGTTAGATCTAGTTGATATACAGGGTGAAATCTAGGGCATAATACAAAATTAGTGTTTCGTGCTCAGTTAATGCTGGGTAATATAATGCATTACCTCTTTTGTTGAAATAAGTCTGAAAAAAAATGTGGTTTTTATACATTATTGAAATAAGAAATTATGAACAATGTATGGAAACCGCAAATTTCATCGGACTTATTTCAACAAAAGAGTTATAATGCATTGTATTACCCAGCATTAACTGAGCACGAAACACTAATTTTGTATTACGTCTTAGATTTCACCCTGTATGTTAATTTAATTTTTTAAGAAGAAGACAGATGGTTTTTGCTATAAAACACACGTGGGTCGCACAAACTGAACTGCTTAGCACATGTTTACAGAGTGACAAGGTAAAAGGTTCACTAACTTTAAACAATTCTTTAATCCTGTCGCGTTATTCTTGTCTACCTAAGCATTTTCATTTCACGGGCGTGCACACATCACACTTTGAAACTTTCGCATTTGTAATGTTAGTAAGATTGTATTCAATTAAATATGTATACATTTTTTTCAATTCAATAATTTATTAGATACTTGTAATATATTGTATTGTTTAGCTTGACATATTACAACAAAAATGACGATGAAAACGCGGGTAGTTGTGCGCCGGTATTAGTTTCGTCGGGTAGTCGCGCGAACAGCGGTGGCGCGCAGTGCGCGAGTTACAGCAGCCGCTGGGTCGCGCTGCTCCTAGGAGGAAAGGCTAAGAATCAGCCCGAAACTGTCGAGCTAAACTCTATTTAAGACGTGAGTTATCCGGTACAATGTCAATTAATATGAGCGAGTCTCACGGTAGTTTCATGTTAGTAAGATTGTATTCATTACGTATCTCTAGAAACCCATCTAATAAATAAACACGGTGATCGCCTTACAGATCCATTTTCATTGGTTTGTTCTCGTTTACATAATATTCAAATGAGATTTACCTCTATTTTAAGTAACATCGTACTATATCCAAGTTCACAAAGTGTTGTTAATATAATTCAATACATTAGGAGCTGTATTTCCGAAGGATGTGGAGCATAATTATGTGTATACGCTTTGAACATAACGTAGACGTACTCGTACAAATGCTCACTGCTCGTATTAACTTAGGAGTGTGATGTCACACGGCCAAAGTTGCAAAAATATGTATACACGACTTTATGCACTTAACATTAAGGCCGTGTATACATAATTTTGCAACTTTGGCCGTGTCGATATCTTTGCCCTTGACTGTACTAATAAAGAAAAATAAACACTTTTACTTTCACAAACGCAAATATTTGAAGACATTGCTTAGTAATCTATCTAATATAGAAAATTCTCGTGTCACAGTGTTTGTAACCGAAACAGCTTGACCGAGTTTTAGGATTTTTTTTGTGTATATTCGGTAGGTCTGAGAATAGGACGTAATAGTATATTTTTTATCGAGGGACTAAGATAAGCTAATATATACCCGAGTTGGTAAGCCACCCGAGCTTTAGCGAGGGTGTCTATTTATCCGAGGGTTTATATATTGACTTTTAGTCTCGAGGTGAAAACGCTATTTGTCACTTCGACTGCGAGAAAAAATAGTCATTAATCGTTTAATGAAGAATCTTAATGAAGATCACGATATAAATTTTGGGATTTTCCAGGGGTGTACGCGTGCAAAGCTGCGGGTAAACTCTAGTATTTAATAAAATCATACCTCAAAGACATTTAAATGATATACTTCATTACACGTTCTTGCTGACTCGAGGAAAATCACGATGCGTACGACAAGCGTCCTAATCTGGACTTAGCTGAGTCAAGACAGTTCTCGTTCGCAGAGCTCGTTCACACAGCACCGTCGAACCGTTAGATACATATACGTTGTTATATAACGGCCAGTTACATTTTCAGTCGGATGTAAAACCTATATCAATTTAAGACGCCTTACACCTCACCTTGTAGTTTCATCTAATTGTTTCTGTGCCCTATTAGTGTTTTCAGATTATCCGATCCGTATCGGTATCGGACTGACACATTCAATTGCGAGCCGATTGGAGCGATCAGATTTACTGTGTATTTAGCTCTAATAGCTCTAACTGTGTTGCTCTGAAGATAAGTTCTGGTTGAGTTCGAAACGCGTCAGTGTAGTGTGGTAGTGGTGGTGATAGATGAGTGTGATATGTGTGTTTCTTAGTGTGAAGGTGGAGGAACTGCATGAACACGCATATCTTGCAACTTAGCTATCAAAATGTCGCGGGTGAGCAAAGAAATTCATTTGGTTCATTGAATTAAAAAACCGGACAAGAGCGTGTCGGACGGACAGACAGACAGACAGACAGACATGGCGAAACTATAAGGGCTCCGTTTTTGCCATTTCGGCTCCGGAACCCTAAAAATGTTAAGTTTCTAGAGTAACTCTAGGTTTGGCTATCTGTGAAAGATTTTTTAATTAATTCAGTTCTTCAATACATTTCCTCTACATACAAAAAAGTTATTTATTATAAAATATACCTGTAGTATAAAAGTACCTATTGATACTTTAGGTATTTATGCATATAGATCTAAGAGGTGTTTGATATATCACCAAAATCATTTTTGAGCAAAGTGTCGTAAATAGCTACTATGGCATATTTCGTTCTTCCAATATTGAGGAAAAGCTGGATACGAAATAAAATGAACAAAACATGAGGCACATTTCCTTTGTGATTTTATTTATAAGAGTAATCAACAGGTCCCACACAAAAGTAACAAGTTACGAAAGCTGCAGAAGAGCGTTTAACAATTCCAAATCCTGTGCCATATCTTTCGTACCCGCCATCCTCGTCTCATAAGTAAAGTTCAAATGTTGAAACAGGAGAATGAAATTCGCGTTCTAATTTATGCTTACCCACATGAGAATATTAAGGGCGATAATTTTAAATGTTGGTAGATATGTGATGTGAGAGTGTGACGTATGTTGGCAATTAGTGCAGCCATAGCTGTGTGTGTTAGTTAGGACGGATCGTTATGCGGAATTTTATTTCAATCCCAGTAAGATTTAAATTTAAATTAATTCGAAGTTTATGAAATATCAAGTTTTAAAATGCACTTTTTTTCCTTATGTCCACGGATCTGAATGTTGCTTATAGTAAAACAAAAATTGACGGCAGTAGTTTAGACAAATATTGAAAAGGAAAACTATCACAGCTATGCTTGAATTTTTATGTGTATAATAAAAAAGGAAATACACAAAAATATATAATGAAAACAAAAAAATAAAAGTTCGAAGAATTATGATTTGTTATTACGTGTTTTTTTATTTGAGGTGCTCGTTTGATTAATCTGCAATTATTGTTATTCGCCCGAAATCATTTGTTTGTTTTTTCCAGATTAGAAATTGAACTTTTAAATTCCAAAAAACATAAACATAGCAACCCCCTAATGGTTTTAAAAGACCTATTCAACGATACCCCACACTATAGGGTTAGATGAGAAAAAAAAACACCCCCACTTTACGTCTATGGGAGGTACCATAAACATTTTTTTTTTAGTTTTTTATTGTACCTTTTTGTCGGCATAGTTTACATATATATCCGTGTAAAATTACAGCTGTCTAGCATTGATAGTCCCTGAGCAAAGCCGCGGACGGACGGACGGATAGACAAACAGACAGACAGAAAGACTTTTATTTCTTACTTATGCTATATGTTATTTCAATGTCACTCGTCAAGTTTGCAAATTTTACAATTTGACCGTCAATACTGACTGTAAAAGTTGTCATGCAAAGTTAAATTATACGTGAAAAAAATGCCTTTTTCGATTTGGCCAAAACAACTTAACTACCAGGTAGTTTCTATCAATGAACTGGGCCATCTGTCGAAGTTACAAGAAACCAAGAAAAACGCGGAGTATTTAATTAGCATTACAAAACGTCAGCGCGGTCCGATTCCCGCGGCGATAATACGAGTATATTCCCGAACCGTCAGCTTAAACGAGGCTTAAACGCTGTTTAACTTCCCGCAAACTGCGTGTGGAATGCCACCGCGTCGACACGTCAAGCCTTGTTAGTCTTGCGGGTAAAAACTGCCGCCGAGTTCACTACGTGAGGATTTTTCAGCTTACGTTAACATGGTTTTCATAGATTCGCAACATGATGGATTTATGGGTGGATTATTTTGCGCCTCGCGCCACGCGATCGTCTTAATAGGGCGTGGCGTGTACCGACAATTCGCGATAAAAAAACTAAATTATTTTTAGTTCTGAATCATAATTTGATGTGATTGTTTTTACAAACTCATTTATTTCGATGTAATTGCGAATGTATGGTTTAAATAAAATAGTACAGTCACCAGCACCAATATCTGACACAACAAGCGTGCATAAATATCTGATACGACTCTATTTCTAGGGCGGGTAGAACGTGTCAGATATTTTTGCACGCTCCGCTGTGGCAGATATTAATGCTAGTGATTGTACAGGCTATATGCCTGTGGGCATACAAAATATCAGAATAATAACATACATTGAACGAAAGAGAACTTAAATTAATTTAATTAATACCAAAAGATACTAAATTTTATTGATTTTAATTGTAATCTTATATCAGCGTCATCGAAATAATCATTAAAAATAAATTTCATGAAAAAATTGCGTTTATTATGTAAATACCAAACCAAATCAAGTCATCGAACCATTTGATTTTAGCTTTCGTAGAACTTTCTCACAGTACCGAAACGTCATTTTGACTAGGTACCTATATCACTGTGACTGTGGTATTTTCTGTGATAATGTTCTATAGTGGCTTACCATTGAGTTGTTTCGATAATATAGGTACATTGTTAAGTGTAAACTCTAACCTAAATCTAGATTATTTTGTTAAGTGATTCAACACGATTTTCTTCATGTAAAACAGTTTTTTTTTACTTTTGTTCAAAGGTACTTTACCTTTATTCTTAATAGCAAAGGTCCTGAGTTTTAGGGTCAAGACAAAGTCAATAAAGTTATTTTTCATTTATCATACTTACTCAATGCTTTTCGACTATAATTGAATCAGCCATCAGTAAAATCAGAGATCGTTCCGTCAGCGTAGCAATGAAACTCAGAACATTAATGGATTGATGTCAAACTTGCCGTGAAAAATTTTAGTCAATGAGGAAGATAATTTCCTCGTAGCAACGCGAGTGTTTTATAAAATTTCAATGAAAAATTGTCGCTGAGCTGCGGTCTCGAGGGCACGACGGCTGAAGTTGCCGCAGTAATTTAGCGTCATTTGTTTTATGAATATTTATAAGCCGAATCGAAAACAATGACCGGATTGAAATTGAATGTTCCAAATGAATGACATGTTTTTGTTTGTACGGTATAACATTATTATTAGATAAGCCGAGCCCTACGGATATATTATATCGCGTTTACGGTAGGTAGTAACGCTGTAATGTACGGCACAATACACAACAATGTAGGTTGTGAGAGACAATCAAGCTTCAACAATCCTAGGTGACATTCGGCGTACATTAATTCCTTGATAAACATTCCTCACATCACAATACAATAGATTCATTGTTCTGGCTTCAAACCAGGAACTATGTGCTATCATAAACTAGACTGAATGCAATTCGAATAAAGCTCTGTCTGTGCCTGGCACTGGAAATAATTTAAGCTTAATAAAAGCACAATGTTTCCTTCTAATAATAAAAAAAAACTAGCTATTTCAAGAGAAAAAAGAAAAAAAAAAAGAAATTACTTTCTTCATGATACGATCAACCTTATGGTACCTACTGAAAAAAAATTGCTTAGCTTCAAATTGCCGGCGCATACTTGACATTGTGAAAGTATAAAATAACGTAACAAAGAATCCAACAAACGCCACGTTTCCAAAAAGAGCGACGCGACGCGATGAAGATTTGATATTCCCAAACTGTTCAGTATAATCTTACTTTGAAGAAAGAGGTTAGTTACTCGTTTGAGACTTCGATATTTTCCCTTGGTTATTCTTCTTGCGCGGTAAATAAATGTATTTCATTGCTAAATCAAAAGTAACTCTGTCTAAACCGATCAATTACTTGCAAGAAATTAAAATCAACATTTAATATTATCCGGAACCAAAAACGCTCAGAAAAGTTACATACATATAACAAATATTTCGCAAAATTCAATGCACACGCAGCGGAACCCAGCGTATAAAGGGGAGTTATTAAATATTCAAATATCGTACAAATATTTTACTGTAAAATTTTGCGTGTAAACAGAATAGAGCAGCCATTTTTGTGTAAACTGTTACCCCGTCCTTAGCGCGATATTTAAATTCGCCGCCGCACCAACTCCGCCGCCGGCGCTCATTCAATTACAACTAATAGCCTCTGATTCATGTTTGTATTGCTAATTAGTCGGCGACTCAAATTTTGTCACTCCTCACTTACTACCGTTCTCTCGTTGTTTTGTTGCCAGATTGTTCAACGCCCGAACGTTATACATCGCTACTTGTTTGTGCATAATTTTGTTGCACGTCTTTTGTTTTAATCAAAACACGTTATTGGATGAACACCATTGCGTTAGCTGTCGCGGTATAATTTAATAAATAAACTAAATAAGAGGTACTCATGTTGACAGACTCTATTTTATGCTAGCTATATTATACCTACATACCATTTAACTTTAATGTTACTCTCCAAGTTCTCGATATTCTCTTCGATATATAGAATTGTCAACAAATTAATGAATGAACGAGTGTTATAAATCAATAGATGATAAATTTATTTGACAAGTAAACATAGGTACAACGAAAGACCTTAAAATATTTCCATGGAACTCTATGTTTGATTGTTTGTTTATACTCTTTTTTATACAAAAAGGTTACAAAAAAGTGCTAAGTACAAAGGCTCTATTGTATGTCTTTCCGTTAGGCGTACAAATATTTTGCAATAAAATAAAATAAACAAACATTATCAAATTTAAAATCTGCTATCCAGAAAATGGATGATATAAAGTTGTCAAAAATCCAACACGCCCTTTGATATTATGCAGGTATAACATGTAATGTAATGCAATAAATAGTGTGTCAATTTACAAAGGCCTTCCGAAGGTGAGCTTTGGCAAAACAATGTCTTGTGAAAGTTAGGTAAGCCGAGGCTAACCACAATAACGGCAACTAGCGTTTGGACCAATAGAAGAAAACTTGTAAATCCTCCAGTGAAACCACAAGGTATACGCGACCCGGGAATTAAGGAGCTTGCTAGTTTGCGACCAGCCTTCTTGCTCTCTAAATAATGTTTAGCACAAATACCTACAACACCGGTTGCTTTCGTATTTTGTTTATATGTTGGTATTTACGACTGTTATTTTGAAATGTTTTGTTTCATGTCTGACCGCTTGTTTTAATGTTGTCGAACAAAGATTTAAGGGACATTATTAGCAAGCCTGATTACATATTTTAACGCAACGTTTGTGAAAATCTTCTATGCAAGAAAATTCTAAAAGTTTGTTTAGAAAAATAGATTGTAGTGATATAAGTAAAGGCTTCTCTTTTCTCATAATTATGTATCTACGTAGATGCAGTTGTTAAGCGACGCAGCGACTAATAAACAGTGTTCGGTTTTTGTTTGCTGCCTAAGCTACTCTTATTATGAACTTTCCTCGTATTTGTTGTGACATTTCTGATTTCGTACTAATATAAAAAAGCGCTGCATAATTAATTTTGACGTTAGACACAAAGACAAATACCTAGAGCTATAAAATACAATGTAAAAAAAGAATACTCAAAACGGCATTTCTTCCCTTGGAGTGGCAAGCGTCCGGGTCCCGGCACACCCTTGTTTGGCACGCGACCGTCTCCCGGCAGCCTGACAAAAACCCTTGAGTGGCAAGCGACCAGCTCCCGGTCGTTGGCGGGTGACGTATTTCACTAATAAATATAAACTGGTAAACCTATATCTCGCTTGCTTATTCTTGTAGAATGCGTTCATAAATAGACAAGGATGGCATTTATTAACGGCCGCGACAGCACTACGGAAGAAATTTCGTTCTTATCGTTTACTCAAGTTTAACTGTGTGGCCGCTGCCGTGCGCTGGTATTTTTGGAAACCTCGTATTATACTATTATTTGATATTGAAAGACTATAAAAGGGCTTTGTTTCGTAAATAAATTAATATTTTACGAAATAAATCAGTGTTTTCTACAAGTAATTGTTTTATTTTGTAATTATAGTTATTTAATATATGACTGAGAAAATTTTGGTTATCAGATATTTGATAATGAATAATAAGTTCACAGAAATTGAAGGTCATTCATTGTTATTTAATTAGATATGCCATTGTATTCTAAACTATCACTGTAAGGCCTATCTACAACATTAAAGTAGTTTTTTTTTTGGTGATATTTTTTATAAAATTCGCGAATTCGCGAAATTAATTCGTAAGTGTCACTGCACTCAAGGAAGATTTTTTCAAAATGGCCGCGCCGCCGTAAATTTTAAATATGGCGCTGCCACTCCAAAGGAAATAAAAAATATGTTCAGGGTATTGTACTACCGTGCGGCAAATGTTTTTGGCCACTTTTTTCAACCAATCACAATCGATTTGAAGAACGATACACAAACACTATCCAGCAAACTGTAAACGTCAATATTTCGAAAAAGTGCACAGTCGAAATGAAATGACCTCCAATAAATCGGAGTTACTCGATATTCGGACTATAAAAAGTCCAGTTAAAAAAGCTTTGTGATATTCGACTGCATTTCAGAATAACTGTGTAAATTGCGGTTGTTACTTTAATAAAAAATATTGGGCTGAATATTGATTGCATTGGAAGTTAATGCAAGTGATAGTATAATCGAGTGGTGAAAAATGATACCCCTATCACAGAGTCAGTAGGTTTGATTGTAAAACAATGCATGCTTGGAAGGAGTGGAGGATGGGCACTCGACACGGGTTCAGAATACTCCTTGTGAACAAGTGGGTAGTGAGGTGGAGGCGGGCTAGTAATATCAAGAACGTTCTCTAGCAAATGTCCTGTTAGATTTGGTACAAGTAAACTTTTTGACATTTCATGTGAAACATCTTTCAGAAAATCTTACTATTAAAAGAGCAAATGAATCTTCGACTTTCTAAACTCCTAATGTTTCGTTCGTCTGCTAAGATCATCTGGCTCATCTAAAGCTCTGAACTCAACGGAAATCAACTCAAATGTTAATTGGATCCAATTCCAATCAGATTCCAATTGCCTTCGAGACTAAAGAGTTTTGCAAAGGATCGCAAAACATTGCATAAAATCAAGACGTCTTATTGGAAATGCTAGACGTTACTATTAATAGCGAATCGTGTAATGCAATCAGTATTATACTTTTCCTCGTTATTGAAAATTAATAATTATTCAAGCGAAAATCTGATACCTACCAGAATAGCGAGAAATCTTAGAAATAAGTACATAATTCTTTATAATCGTACTGCATCGTAGGAACTTGTTAATTTTCAGGGTTATAACTATCTTATGTCCTATTCACGGCCTCAAATAACTTTTGCCTGCGACTTCGTCTCCGAAGTATTCGTTTACCGTGCGTCCACAGAAACTTTACTATTTTTCGGGATAAAAACTATCCTATGTCCTTCTCAAGGATTAAACTATCTCCAAATGTCATCACGATCGTTTGAGTACTTTAGGCGTATTATTCAATTCAAAATTCAAATCATTTATTCAGGAAATAGGCCGCAATGGGCACTTTTACACGTAATTTTTTAAACTATCAGCGCTTTCGGAAAGACCATGATTGTCAAGAAGAATGCGCCGCATGAAACTATTATTATTAAACATACTCACTTTCACGTTAATAATATTAGCATGGATATTTCACTAATGCAGTCGCCCGTGTTCAATTCCCAAACGCGAGAACTAAGCACTAGGATGGCAGACAAGCTCCTGGTTCCATTGTATTGGCGCGGGCCGGAGCAACCTGTTGCTCTGAACTATTTTACTAGCACGAGTGTGTCGGTGGGCCATTCTTTACGGCTCTTTTGTCGGTGTGGCGTTTAGTCACACATTGTGCGAGCTCCGTTGGCGTGATTGGCTGGGTTTATATCGCAAACAACGGCCATATTTTTCATTTGTGCTACCCTTTGTCCGAACTCCTTTTGAATAATTGTTTTAAAATGCGTTTTGATGTTTGGAATCGCTTTTTAGCGCTATAGAACCGTGTGCGTGCTCTCCATTATATTTCAGGAGCTTTCTTTGTTTTTTGTATAGGTATCCGAGCCGTGGATTTAGATTATGTGGTACAGGTACCACGTAATCTAAATACATGTGGTACCTGCGACGTTGCTTTGTACAGACGTCGGTCATACGTCAAGATTTACTGGGGGGTAAAACCAATGCTGTTGCCGTTATCTAAATCCCCATTTAGACCATACAAGAACTTGTATGCAAGTTTTACTACATTGCGGTATTTGTTTGATCAACTGAATTCAATGTCCCTCTATAGTCTGCGATGTAACGCAAATTGATTGCAATGCATTTTGCATGGTCTAAATGGGGCGTGACGCTTTGGTGCTCGCAATTTCAATCACCATCTCTTTCTACCCTCGTCTTATTCCGTGTGACAGAAAGGAGTGATGAAAACAATCGTGATTCCGAGTGCGTTAGATTGGCGTTAGACAATTAGGCTTCAGCTCGTGCATAAATTAAAGTCTACTGCAAGGTTGCCGGGGATTTTGTTCAGGCATTTCAACAAAAAAAAGATTTCATCTCGTTGTACCAACCCTCCATCAATAATTTAATATTATAGCTGTTGCTTCTTGCAAAAATTTTAATAAGAATTTTACCGCCAGTTTTATGTTAAGTGGGGGTTATAGTTACCTTCGAATAGTGACTGTTACCAAGGCCGCGGGTTATTTGTGTTCTTCTGTGCAGCATTATGTTGTGTATAGACACAACAACATACAATGAAGCCGACTCTCGCTAAAGTCCGTAAAGCCGCAATAGTCCACACCACCACTTCACTAGCTAGTTTTAAGGCGAACAAAGTCGGTTATTATTATTTGTTGTTGTTGTTAGCCTATTCTGTCCCACTGCTGAGCAAAGGCCTCCCTCCAATACTTCCACTGCTCTCTGTCCCCTGCATACAAGGGCCAGTCCTTCAAGAAGAAGTCAAGTTCATCCCGCCATCGCCGTCTAGGTCTGCCAGATCGCCTTTTCGAATTGGTGGGCATCCACTCGGTGGTTATCTTGGCCCAAAACTCGTCTGGCATGCGGCAAACATGGCCAGCCCAGTCCCACTTCAGCTTAGACGCCGTTCGACCTACATCAGTGTTATTATTTACACACAAAAAATATTCACAATGTCTATAATCACAATTAATATTTATTGCAAAGTCGAGCTAACCGCACCAATATATGTCCGCCGAGAGTTTTTTGAAGTATCGCTGACTGCCGCCTTTTTTACGGTCGAAGGCGCGCGGCAAAGGACTTGCACCAATCAGCCACCGACAGCAAAGAGTATGAAAATTCAAAAATTGTTCGCCAACCAAAATATTTGAACAGTGGTAATTCTTTTAAGTAATAATAATTTATTATATCAAGTACATAACTAACTTGCCTACTTAGACAAATAAGCAAACATTGTTTCAAGAAATACAAGGAACTTATGTAATTTAAATCAAAGATTGGCTTACCATATAATATAATTAGTAAGTACGCAACAAATTCGTAAAATAAACAAACAAAACAATTAAATACCCATTATAGAAGTTAAAAGCAAAAACTTAAGTGGATTGTTTCATTCGATGTCTTAAGTTTTATTAAAAATCCCTTTCAGCAGGAATATCCAACTAGAAAATGTTGTAACTTTATATTAAGTTAGGAAATCGTTTAAAGACTTCTGAGTTCAACCATCGGGTATCGATGTTTTCTTATTTAGTTAGAATTCAATAAAGCCTGGAAGGGAATTTACTTACGTCTATATAAATAACTGAACAGATTAATTACCGGGAAACTTTTAGGGTTAGCGTTAACTCTTTCTTTTCGGGGGTACAAATAGTTATAACATTTATAACTAAAGGTCAATGAAGCAAATGAAAACTAATGATCCAAAGGGAACTAAATATATGGTCAAACAAGGACAGCAATGAAAAAAAATCTGAAAAACGTAATTTTCATATCTGTCTGCTCTGCCTATATCAACAACCATCTAAAATGGCACCGCGTACATGGCGCTTAGGAGATGGGCTCTGCCACGCTCTGCTACGAGTAACAGTGGATTTGTACGGAACCTGCGATGCGCGAGTTCGACTTGCTCTTGGCTGGTTTTTGAGCTGATCGTTACTCACTGTGTGAATGATCGACTAAGCTATGAGTTAAAACATCCTTTACACTATTTTCGTAACCAAATCTAAAAAGTTCCACTGTGTACTACGAGTAAAATCTAGTTAAAAGTATAACTGCCTTCATACCTCTTAAGTTCTGCGTTTAAAACCCTACCGGGATTTCTCCACTAAGAGACGATTAGCCGATATAATGTCGAGTGTGTCATTTAGAAGCGAGTGCGCCTGCACCGACATTGCACTGTCATCACATTTCAGCGGCGCTACGTGACCCTATCTACGAGTAATCCCCACACCTGCCTTTCAAATCTCAGTCGGCTTTCTATTAAACTGCACAGCCATTTTTATTTTATTTGTGATTGATTGTGCTCAGGAATCGTTTCACGAAGCGATTTTGCTTGTTCGTGTAGCGATTGGAGTTGGTAAACATAGTTTTGTTTACGCTTATATGCATTGCTAGTATTATTTTTTTGGGATTTCTGTTACAGATATGAACTATCGAATTTCTGAGTAACTTACTCATCCCAAAAACATTATAGTTATTTTTATTGAAATAGATCGCGGTCTACGCCTATTTGATATGGAGAAAGTTTGAAAGCCTAAGAAGGACAAAGAATAATTTAATTCTAGAAAATTTTATAATATACGCGGGTTCGCGATGCACGAATTTTATGCAGACGGAAATTATGATTTCTGAATTGATTTTGATTTAATTTATATGCAACAACTTTTGACACAATATAACGTAGAACAAAAAATTGTCTTTAAAACCTGTTCGCAGGCGGCGAAGATATCGACGGACACACATTGTTATAAAACGGCAACAAAGTATAATTAGAAATTACCCCTAGCAATAAACGCAACCGAGCGGATTAAACTCGGTAAAATAGCAAAAAAACTATCATATATAGCAGACGCTGGCAAAAACTGCTTACTCAGTGTTCCGTTGAAACTATTCTGCGGCTTTATAAATAGGGGCTTTCATCCGATGAAAAAACGTGGCCCGGCACGACAGATCGCGTGTCGCGGGATGGGTGACGCATCGATCGCGGCCGGCGGGAGATTTCAACTCTCCACAATCAATTTGAAGAATCATGTATGTTTATTGGCAAGTTTGTGAAGAATGACGTGAGAAATGTGCTGCTTTTTAAATGAGATCAAAAAAGGTTATCAATTCGAGTTTAGATGATACAAAATGAGTAGGTATCTGCACCTTGCACTTGCCATTTATTTGCTCGGTTAATGCTGGACAATAAAAGTATGAAAACCCTAGATTCAATCAGGTTTATTGAAAAAAACAAAGTGCCTGTATTTTGTCTGAACTAAAAACCCAAAGTCAAAGTCAAAATATCTTTATTCAATTTAGGCTACAACAAGCACTTACGAATGTCAAAAAAATCTACCACCGGTTCGGAAAAACCTCTGCTGAGAAGAATCCGGAATAGGTTCGCTATTTGAAGGGATCGCTAATGCGGATCGGAATTATTTCCAAATATCCCTGTCCACGATATAATCATTAACTTTATAATACGCCTTTGATATTAATGTCTTCTTGACAATAGATCTGAATTTTGTATCCGTTTCATTTATAATATTTTTTGGAATTTTATTATAAAAACGTATGCAATTTCCCAGAAAAGACTTTTTGGTTTTAGCCAGTCTGTAAGATGGAACTTTAAGCTTGCCTTTGTTTGTAGTAGCCTTTGGCTTATCGACGTTAGTGGGAAAATCACATATGTTCTTCCTAACATACATGATTATTTCAAAAGCATATAGCGACGGCAGGGTTAGGATATCTGTTTCCTTAAAAAAAGATTTTATACCATGTCAAATAAAGTATAGTAAGATTATATATTATATTATATTATATATATAATAATCAGAATCTCGGAAACGGCTCCAACAATTTCGATGAAATTTGATATGTAGGGGTTTTTCATGATGAAAAATCTATTAAGCTTGGTCTTATCTCTGAGAAAACGCTTGCTATCGGGTTTTAACCCGGTCGCCCAAGTACTTTAATTATTACTCTATTTAAGGTCCTGAAATTTAAAATTATTTAGATTTATAAGTGATGCTTTGTAGAAATCCACATAAATCAACTACAATCAAAATTAACGTCACTCTTTGCGACAGCTACACTAAATTCAAGACGGTTTCCAATTATTTACAATCTAATTTAATTGAAATATTGGAACACACGTTCGATAATGCTAAGGTTCAAAATATTATTTAGTGAACAATGTCCTTTAATTGATTGTTTGAATTCAAAACAAAGAGACCGGCTAACGTAATGATCAATGGCGCAAACGTCCAACAATAAGATTGTCTTTACACGTCATAGCACGTTTAATTAAATTAATTCCTTTTTGATCTATAAGCGTTTCGATCTAAAACAATGAATGTATTTTAGAAAAGCATTTACTCGTCCTTGTTTCTTCCATCATCGTGTTTTGTGGCTATTTCTTATCAAATAGAATTCTTTAGTATCCATTTAGGAGAAGACTATATTTTAATGGAATATTATAGTAGAGATCAGAGAAGGGCCATTTGGTAAGCGGTTTAATTTTTTCCTGTTTAAGTCTTTCGTACTTACCTATTTTACTTTTGATTCCGGTCACGTTTGTTATTCTGAATTATTTTGTGTTCGAGAATATTTTTCAGTTCTGTACGACAAAAGGTAAAACAAAAACTTAATGTCAACGACTTTACTGTCCATTGTCTTAATGTCCATTAAGACCCGAAAAAGAAAAAACTTGGTAATAACTAGGTATTAATCAGAAGTTTCTAGCGAACAATTAAGTTCTACAACAATTTTTTTATGAGTATTATTTTATTAACATCCATATATCCAGACCAGACATCTCTATTGGTCCTTACTCAATACTTAATATTATAAATGCAAGAATAACTATATCTGCCTGTTTGTCATCTCTTCACGCTTAAACCACTAAATCGATTTATATGAAATTTGGTATGGAGATAGTTTAAAATCGTAGGAAGAACATAGCATATTTTTTATCTCGGAAAATTGCATAGTTCCCGCGGTATAGTGATAAATTAATTATTCGCAAACATAGTCGTGGGAAAACGCTAATTAAAAGTAACACTATGTGTTTTGATAGATCATTGTAGTAAGTAAAGTTTAAAAATTACCACTTTTTAGTTCTGAGTATTTCCATATTCTATTTCTACGCTAAATTCTAAGATTTGATGGCCTGCACAATTTTTTTTCTAGCCTCTTAAATAGTTCCAGTGCTGGGCAAACGTCTCTCTGCCTGCTACCCTTCTTCTTCCAATTTCCAACCATTTTTTTTTTTACAACCAATACATTCAAATCATCGCACCATAGCCATCTTCTTTATTATTTGCAAGAAACTGTCATCATAAACTTATCACTAAGACATCTAAGTATACGGTCTGGAGAGGGTTATAGACCCAATCGATCGACGTACGTGATATTCTGAGGGAAATATGCTTCATTAGAGCTTTCCGCTTAACACCTGTAGTTTTCTGTTGGCTACGATTTAAAATATGCAATAAGGTAAGTAGTCGGCAGGAGACACTCATCGAATCGCCTATCCGAGCGGACTCACCGGAAATGACGCAGAAAATTGCTCAGCCGCTTCACGTGGACGCAATATCCTTCCACGACTTCCAATTATGCAGATTATCTTCTCTACGATACACTTATTACATGTTTACTTACATGCATACAACAATTACGAAGGCAAAATGTGAAGCAAAATAAATAGGAAGTAATTTTCTTTTACTGGATTATGGTAGCCCGTTTTACCTGTAGTGGTTAGACTTTATACGTAGATCAAGCAAATATAAGAGCAGCAAATGTATCCAAGACCAAGACTCGAAGTATCCAATAGCATCTGCTAGAAGCAGATTGAAAACATTTTTCAATCTTACTATCTATATTATATCTATATTATTATGTACACATATTTTTAGAAACTGTCTATTTTGGATTTACAAAAATGCATTAGTTGGCATCTACAAAACATATCATTATGCCCTGTTTGGCGTTCTCCGCAGGCTTGATTCGCGTATTTGATAATTTTAAGTGGAAGATTAAATAAAATAAAATAATAATAATAATAAGAAGAAAAAGAAAAAGAAAACTTACCTAAGAAACCTTAACTAAATATATCTGGAGACCAAAGGGCTGGCAGCTATCTCTCTCAACGAATCGCCATCGCCATTCAACGAGGGAATGCTGCCAGCTTCTTATGGGCACCATGCCACGGGGGCCTTTTTTAGATTTAATTAAGTAGTTATTAAGTTTTTAAGTTAGTTAGTTAGTTTATAGTTAAGTTTTATATGGTTATTTTTTCTTAAATTCTTGTATATCATTAAATAAAATCTATTGTGTAAAAAAAATATATATCTATATGTTACTATAAAAATAAAAATTATAAAAAGAATACCCCGTCCAAAAGATCTGCCTGTGGCAGAGTTCCCATGATGCTGGCCGCATTACCCCTACTATTTTAAGTTGTCTTTTTAACTTTTCTACTCATTCAAGATACTGAAATCAACCTGGACGTTTTTCACAAAAATATGCTCATACGCAAAGCTCCATTCACAAAGTGCACAGACAATTCAAATTGCACGGTCGTACTACTTACAGCTGAAGTCCAGATACTTTCGTTCGAACACAAATGGGTGCTGTAGAACAATTTATTGTACAGTTGCCGTCCAGGCCGAGTGGTTGCAGAACGGTGCACGCGTCGCAAGATGTTTAGTGAACGTGTATCGAAGGCAATCTGCATAATGAGAAGTCAGGGGTTATTGCGCGGATCGGACCAGGGTTGCAATTTTCTCGCTCGATTGTTATAGAGCCCGTGTGGTATACCACATTGAATTTGCCGTTTTTGGTCGTGCAAAATATGTTGCATTATGGTCGGTTTCAATAAAACCTTCTCCGTTTCATTTTTATGTGGACGATTCGGTATACGTTTTAAGTGTCGCCATGAATCTTTTAGGGGATTTCCTATGAAGTAGCGAAGTAGTTAACACGTCCCACGTTTAATACAGAAGTATAGTACAGGTTCTACTTAGTAGAGGTTCTTGACTTGCCAAATGTTGCTTCTAATCAAACCGCTCTGGTTTTATACTAATTGAAACTAAAAAGGAATGTCTCAATATATCTTTTCAATTACTTAAAGCTTATGTAGTTATGTACCGACTGCAGTCCAAGAGGCGGGTCACGTGTTACATTAAAGCACTCGCCATTCCGATTACCACACGTTCTCGGGCGTTAGTAGCTTTTCGAGCACGCTGCATCTACGAGATTATGAAGTACCCAGTTATATTTTATTTCGTGATATAAGTGCAACACGTTTTAAAGTGAACTGTTTACGGGCAGTATTTTTGTGGCGTATAATAATAGGTATTAGACAATACCTGATTACAACAGGCAATCGTATGTTATCAAGTAGACGTGTAGATATAAGCTTTTTAATTGATTAAGCCAAATTGGTATCGATGGATTCCTAGTATTCTACGTAATGACAACGTACGACAGTGACACCCTATTTATTCTAAACAGTTTATTCCCGCAACTTCGCCCCTTTACCTGACTAACCTCATTAATATTATAAATCCGAAATGTTTGTTACTCTTTCACCCAAAAACTACTAAATGGAGTTTGTTAAAATTTAGTTTGTAGATCACTGAATATCTAAAAAAAATTATTAAAAATTTAATTTATTTATTTCACTGAATCACAAAAATCTTACACTTAGATTCTAATCTTGTATTTTAAAGATTTTAAACAATCAAATTATGTTTCATACATCTAACTTGCTAATGAAAGGCTGTTATATCAGCATTTTTTTATAAGTGCTTGTCAATTGCTTTCCAGTTTGGTTTTGCAATGAGCCATATGGAAGACTATTCAATACGTGAGGCAGAGCGTATGAATAACTCATAACACATACATAGCATAATACAATGATTACTTGTCTATAATGTCCTGTTGAAAAATAACAAAATTTACTAACCCACCATTCCTTAGTGCAAATCTATGACCCTCAAGAAATATGCATGCCCAATTTCCAATCTCTAGCTCCTAAATTGTGTGTCTGTGAGTCAGTCAGTCAGTAATTCAGCCTTTCGTAGGTAAAGCATAGTAAACATGAAATAAATAAAATAAAATAGCTGACGACTTACTTTAACGTAGCTTCGCTCTATTTGCTGAGGTAAAGTTAAAGGCAGCCTTCAAATCTATCTTACGTAAACGTCAGTGAAACTGTTAAACTTCTTCCGGCCAATATACTGTAAGCGTTCAGGAAATATCTACGTGTCTGATCGCAACGTGAAACGTTATGAAGTAGATTTAAGTATCATATTATAGTTCAAGGTATCTTCCATCTGAGAGATAAATCGGTTGCACTCCGTGAGTTTCATACTTCGGTGCATCGAGCAACTGTTTAATGTAAAGTCGGAGTAAAAAAAGGTTCGTCACCCTAAGATCTATTTTCTTCTGCTCAGTATGAGCGCTAATCTGCTTTACCGATTGATTGGGACATACTGCGTCAACCTGTCAACTTGCTAAACATAATCAGGTGACCATAGCAACCCTACCACTACACATGCACTACACCTTGGCACTGACAAACACTGAGAATTAAATAAAACATTATTTGATTGAAACTTTTACGAAGTTGTTTATTAAAAAAGTTTTGTATTGATTTGAAACTAGATAATGTTAGAGGTGTATACTATTTTGACCCTTGTTATCATGTCAAGTAAGTATAATTTGATATGCACTTGTCTACTTAGTACTTTGGTTTCAAAACGTACTAAAAGTCTATGACTTTGTAAAGGAATCAATTTAATAAATGACGAAGGTTATCATACCCCCCTGTACTTAGTTTTATTTATGTATGGACATAATTTCAATGAATTATTCATCAAATAAAAATACATATAGAGCCTAATAAAGCAATTTTATCTGCCACTTACTTCGTCAACACGACCAATTTTATCATTTAAACTGATGAATTACTCGGCTAAGTAAATGTGCCAAAAATTCTAGCCACGTCGTAATACATGTTCGAAAAACGGTATTGAACATTGAAATCCTAATTGCAGTCCTGCACTTAGAGTTAACTAAACTAAAATTTACTAACCGTCGTTAGCAGTTGAACCGAATCGTAATAAATTCATAGTACTATCGACTTTTGCGCGTAGTTTCCGCAAATAAGTAGTCTTTAAAAACGTAATTGAATATTTTAATAGCACCAACGTAATTTCAAACAATGTTTGGGTTTAATTACATTAATATCGAGTTATGAAAAGGCCTCGAAACCAATGCGCATGTCGTGAACTAAGGTCGAGGAATCCTCGACTAAAATGTAAGGGTATCAAATTGAGCGTTCAATCTTGGAGCGCTGTGCCAATGGTACGACATAATAAGGAAATAAATAATGCGAGTATAGGGGTGAATATGTGTGTAGGAATCGGAATAAGTGCTCTGGTTTTACTGACTTTGTCTCTAGGGAGCGCGCGTAAGAAGGCGTATAAATTCTAGTACCAGTTACATTAATATTAATAAAAACGTATTGTGGCTAAAGGCAGTCTATCATATGTGAAATATAATAAAACTAGCTGTTGCTACTTTGTGTACCTCTTACGGAAAGTTTGCTCCGTCTCAGGATAAAATATACTCGATACCTAAGTGAAATGATTTAAAGGAATCGTTCAGTAGGTTTAGAGTTTTTTTTTCTTATATTTTGCATTTAATAAATATCTTATTTGATAAATAAGCTCTTCTACCTCTACACCTGAAACACAGGATTTTTCCTACTTCAGGGTAATATGTGTTATTTGTACCTTTTAATAAGGTGTAGCCCATAAGTTTGTTAACATTGTATATTTATGACAGATAAATAAAGATTATTAGTGACTACGCTCAATAAACAAACATTTTTACCACTTTATGATGTTAGTGTTAGTATAATTAGTACGAATGAATGTAATAATAAACAACATCATCATTACAACACGCGAAAATATTACAAAATGTTCTAAGATGCCATAGATGGATTGAATTGACGGTCGACAGAATGATACACTTAATCTAAAGAATGAGCCATATTTTTTATTTGGGCTGTATCGCGGTCGGTTGTCACTAAAGCCCTCCAATTATCGCCGATTGATGGTCTCCTCACGACTTGTCTCAGATCAAATTTCGACCACTTCGCGCCCCACCCTCTGACGTCTTACTTTTATTTTTCTTCTGAAGTATTTGACAGATTTGCTACGACCCCGCCGACGAAAGATTTTATTGGCCGGTTATTATTTTATTTTATGGACATTCACTCTTATTTCATTGGCCCTAAGACGGAGTTACGAAATCTGTCACCCGATTATTGAACCGAATGTTTCTGGGATTTCTGACGTTTTTATTGAATCGAATGGAATAGAAATAGTGTTATGGTTTATTGTGTATTGCATATAAAGAGTCTTCATATATAAGTTACTAGCTGTTACCCGCGACTCCGTCCTCGTAGAATTCGGTTATCGCTGTCCCACGGGAACTGTGGAATTTTTTATATTCTATATCCTTCCTCGGGACTCAAACTATCTGTATACCGAATTTTACTTTAATCGGTTCACAACAACAAACAGACTTACAAACATTCGCATTTATAATGTTAGTAGGATTCAAGAAAATAGACTATTAGTAGCAATACACTATTTGCACCATTGCAATTAAACACACACACACACACACACACACACAATCAACATCATCATCATCATCATCATCATCATATCTGCCATAGGACTCCACAAATATCACGCCTGTATTCCCAAATGATACCTCATCAGATTACACAAAAAGTTACCGCTACGGGGCCACTTTTAGCAATTTTAGGTTTAAAGTTTCACAAAAACGGTACAGTATATATATATATATATTTTTTTATTGATAAGAAACAAACAGTCTTATACAGAATTATGAGCAGACTTAAATTAACATAATCTAGACCTATAGTTTCCTTAAAGGTTTATGTTAGCAGACAGCTATTACAAAGAAAGAAATGATAATAATAGAATTTTGATAGGTATATATTGACAGGTTGCTAGCCTGAAACCTAGACTAGCAACATGTCACTAGCTAGGCAATGAAATCTAACTTTCTTTATATAAGTAAGACTATCTAGTCGAAATTGACGTAACAAGATACAACACAATGAGTTGTTATTGAACACCATATTTTTATTTATTTATTGAAAAACAAACAGTCATATGTCTATATTCATAGATAGTTTCATGTCTATGAAATTGAAGATAAAAAAATATAAACAGACCTACAGTTCCCTTAATGAGTCATTAAAGAAAACGTGACAAACACAAAATTGGTTTACATACCTATAGTGAGTATTAATCTAAGATGTACTCTCTAAAGTCTATTTAAACGCTTTTTTTCAGAAATACACCTGTACAGTTAAAAATATCCACGTCTCTGAGTCGTTCACTATTATTAAATAGTTTGCAGGCTCGCTTTATAAAAACATTTCCAGCATAATGAGTCCGACTGCGAGAAATAGAAAAAATAAATCATTGAACACCGTAATATAGGTTACACTTCAGAAAACAGGTAGATAGATAAACATTTTCAAGGTAAGCAATCGACGGCCTTATCGCTTCAGAACGATGTCTTCTAGGAAACCTTTAGAAAGATGTAAGTAAGAAAGGGGGATGATCATGGTGTAAATAAAACAAAGTCAAGATTAATGAAATATGTTTTCTTAAACTATTACCTGAGTAAATCTTAATAAATGGTGCAAAGCAGAAAACGGTAGCCATTCAACAATATTGTATTGTATAAAATAAAAACTGAAGTACCTAGTGCCGTGTAGTGTTTTCGATCAAAGAAAATTACGGCAAGCGTGGACGTAGAGCGTGGTCTTCCGAGGCCGGTGTTCTTGAGCTCTATAAAATCCCTTTTCTCGCAACATATCGTTCTTTTCTCCCTAAATTGCGGCTGTCCCGACGCGGCAGACACGTCCAGGTAATAACGCAATAAACCACTGAGAGCTTCCCCCTGGAAAAGCGATCGAGTTTTCCTTCAACCTTTCGAAAACGCGTTGTCCCCTTAGTTTCGTTACCGTGTGCGCTCCCCTTTGTCGAGGAGAACCTTATTTTTCTAGCGCTAGTGTTTGTTTTTGGCCAGTGGCAGGGTTCGAGTGAGCAGTGTGCAATCGGTCAGGTTCTCTGACCGCGACGTTTTTCGCGGTCCGCCCGCAGCGCTGCGGCCATCACTTTGTGTAATTGAAAACCCGATGTGCACTTGTGCAGAACGCCCGCTTACAAATAAATCTTGCACGGCTTTGTATGCTGCTGATCGCCTTTGCACTCGCGCGTTAAGCTGCTTTACATTTTTAATGAAAGCGTCTTAGAAAAATCTTCGCTGTTCTGAACATAAAGCATGAACAATATGTTACCTACCCAAGAAAATAATATTCAGCTTTGTTCATTGTACATTCGTTTCTTGAATATTTATTTGTATCTGAATTGCATGATAGAGTAAAACCTAGTTACTTTTGTCTCAATTACTAAAATATTTGACTGTTTTTTTTATTCGGCTGGATGGCAAACGAGCAAGTGGGTCTCCTGATGGTAAGAGATCATCACCGCCCATAATCACCAGGCGGGGGGGTTGTTCGAGATATTACTAAAGAAATATGAAGATTCGAAACCTTATTTCTTTATTTAAAACATGAAACTACCGTGAGACTCACTCATATTAAATATATTGACCCGGATAACTCACGTCTTAAATCGAGTTTAGCCCGAAACATTATTTTACACTTGACACCAATTGAACTAGTCCCATACTAAGCAAAGCTTGTATTATGGATACTAGACAACGGATAAACGTACTTATATAGATAAAGACATACTTAAATACATACTAAACATCCAAGACCCGAGAACAAACATTCGAATTATTAATACAAATATCTGCCCCGGCCGGGAATCGAACCCGGGACCTCAAGCTTCGTAGTCAGGTTCTCTAACCACTTGGCCATCCGGTCGTCAAAATTATGTTTTCATAATGGCATTTACTTTTGTGCCGTCGATTATTTAAGTGTCAAACATTGAAATGGATTATTTTAATTAGCAGCAGTTCAAAGGAAAGAGTACCCTATTTTCTTTACGTTGCACGGCAAGTAAACAAAGTGACTTACAAAAACTATACAATCATCGCGATACTTAAGCGAACAAAGCAGCGTCTTCCTTTTTTCAATATCCGGGTTTGAACAGCAAACCGGGCGGCGAAAAGCTGAGTGATTCCTTTGTTGCTCCCAAACGACTAACGAAAATAAACTAAGATTCGGTAACTCGATGATCGGACAGTATGAAAGTCACCAAGCAAAGCGGATTTTAATTAAGGATCGGCCTTTGTCAACTGCTCCTTTTAATTTTGATGAATAAAGAAAATTATTTATTTGGAGCTGTTAGCTGTAACAGTGATTTATTCGCCAAGTTAACGGGCGTTTATATAGGGCGTCGCTCCCCACGGGAAATTTCTTTTTTATAATTTCTTGTACTCTGACGTCTTGCATTAACGCAGGGCTTAGTAGGGTGGATTAGTAAGGAAATTTGTTTGCCTTAATTTTTATTTAATATTGTGCTTGCTGTCTCCGACATCCGAAGCTTTCGGGTAAAAAAATGTCGCATTGTCTAATACGTCTCATTGCTCTCACTATTAAGTGTTTTCAAATAAATCTTAGACGCTTTTGTATTTGGCGTTCAACAACAAGAATAATGTTACTTGGATACTGAACTATATTTTTACAAATTGTGATTTTGTTTGGCATCAACAGCAAATATTAATGAAATGTTTTATTTTTTACAGGTACGTCAATCTAACAAAATTCCCTAGTACTGGTTCGCGGTAAGTAAGAAAAAAATGAATTCAAAGAACGCGAACATGACAGTAACCAATACAAAAGGATTACATCGTTATTAAACTTGTAAAATTGTTCCTCGTAGAACTTAAGCGTAGCCCGTAGAGCCGTAGATTCGTAGCACCGTAGCGGTCGCCCCTCGCCCGTACTAAATCTTTTAATCTCTTTACAATGGTCCAACGTCATAAATTTGACATCTGTGACTTTTTTATTACGATATTCGAAAACGTGCCCCTCCCAAAGGTATGATAAAATCGTGTTTTATAGCCACGGCTCGCGTCAGTTCATTATTTTATTTTGTTTTATAGATTAATTGGCGTTTAAACAACGCCGATATTATAATGAGCTGCATAATTTTGGAACCAATTTGTTTTTAGATGCAAAATGTATTTTAAGTTCATGAACGGGCGTGTTTTTAATCCTTTATTCATATTTTGTACAGTATTAAACTATTATTAAGTTTCCGTCTATTGACTGTGCCGAAACATTTTGAATTTTTAAAGATAAACACTATTAAATAAGCTAGTACCAACGAAGTAATTAAAAGGACTAGTAAAATCTTTCATGATTGAACTTTTCATAGTTTTAGTAAAATTAAATGTTTAATTTATCAAAGGCAATCAAAGTAACCGATAAAAAAAATGAATGCTGTTAATATATGATAAATATAAGTTACCTCAGCACCCATATACATTCCTGAAGTACAAATAACTTTTTAGAAAACCGGAAAAGTGGTTTCAGTTTACTGTTCGCATTTGGGGATTCTATACGTTTTCGTTTGCAAGTGCCATTCAGCCGGCAATGGCGGGCCCCCTGAATAGATAATATCCATTCGGTCAACTCGAGCCCTATCATGATTCGGCAATTCTGTCAAATCACAAGCACAACAAAACGTACAAATATAAAGTACCTTCACGCATTTATAGATAAATTATCGAGAGAGAGGTATTGTGTACAGGCATTCAAAATTTTAATTTTCTCTTTTGTACTATCTCCATAAAAATGAGGTCAGGTGTATGTATGTAAATAGAGTAGTTATAAAGATAAAAATAAATGTCAGTGTCAAATTCCAAACACCAGACAAGTTGCATTAAAATATACCTTTGCCTTTATTGTTCGGATAATTCTCTATGTATGTATGTGAACAATTTATTGTCAAAAAAAGAAGAAAGAAACAATTGCCGAACGTTGAGATATATATATGTACGAAAGCGAACTTATCGCTTTAAGGAATCTGTACCAATCGATCTTTAAGTGAACTTCTTTAGAGTGTTTTGAGTGATTGGACCTTTCACTATTGTTCTTTATTTCCGTAATTTGTCGAGTAATTTTCTACTGAGTAAAATTTTAAGTCACATACTTTTACTATTTGGAATTAAGACAGAAAGCAGCAGTCATTTTGGTCCGATTTAGAGTCACAGTGAACAAATTATTGCAAGAAGAAATGGATCGAATTTTCGATCATACCTCTCAATACTTGTAACAGCTTAGATGAATATTTAAATAATAACTACAAAAAGCAAAAGTACATACGTATTGCACTTTTGTAATCTAAGTAACCCTATTTAGTATTAAGAAAAAACTTTTAATTATTCTCCTTTTTATGTGAACGGTACAAACACTATGTACGCAGTTCCGAGCTCGCGTTAATTAATTTATTTACGCAAAGGTTGTTTAGCGTTTGCATCTGGTAGGTTACAATACCACAGTAAAAATAAGTAAAGAACATACGCACTACCTATGAGACGCATCCACTAGAAATGTGTGAGAAAATAGTTCAGTGGCGTGCGATAAGAGCTACGTATTTATGTTATTATTATTTAATCAATTTTCATTAAAAAAATACGACTTTATTAACTAACTTTACTTCAAAAACATTTAAATATCCAACCCTCTGCTGATTTGCGTTCCCCTAGAGCCCAATCGCGTCAACATTTAAACTGTGATTTAAATAATAACACGATCCATTGAGACGATAATATCGTGCGCGATATTTTTAATTAAGCAATTTATTTATACGAGTTGGTTGTTATTTTAAACATTGTTTTTTTAGCAGTAATAAATGGTGCTTATTACGTCTAGTTTTTGCGTAATTACGAGATAATTGGGGACTGTTTCGCCACTGTCCGATAATTTACGGCCGATTATTTATTTGTTTATTTATTTATAACCAACTAACTATCACTTATGTAACTAACGTTTTTTTATTTTTTATAGGCCTTTTACTAATTTCTAATATTGTTGCCTATAGTACCCTTAACACAAGCTTTGCTTAATTTAGGTCTGGCTCAATTGGTGTAACACGTCTCGTGATATTTATTTTTTCCCAAATATATAAAAAAAAATAGTGTTAGCAGTAGCAGGGCAGTAGGCCACTTCTGTAGTCCTTAAATGTTAGTTGACCTTCCCTTAATTTTTCATTATTTGTAGTTCCAGCGGTAATAGAACATGCGACGGACAGACGGGCGGGCAATGTAACGACATTAGTATAGTTTGTTCTAGCGGTAATAGAATACGTGACGAGAAGATAGACGGACGGACAGTGTAGCCACATTAGTATAGTTCCATTAGTTACCTATCGGGTAAGGGACCTTAAAAACTGTCATTAAAAAATGTTACTTTATACGAAACTACAAACTGTAACATGGATGGATGCACAGAAAAATCCAGAAAAAGAGACCAGCGCTGGGAATCGTACCCAGGTATTCAGCATTCCGTGCTATACCCCTACACCACCACTGGACAGGAGTCTAGACACAAATTTCTCCCATGCAGCACACATTTCAGCTTGCTTTTTTCCTTTCTTAGCCACTTAAGCAGCGACACTAGCGACATCTATGTTTTAGCTCTCATCGAGAGACATCAACACTCCTTCGGAACTAACCGCTCACCCGGACAAGAGATGTCGCTACTAAGCAATCAAATTAAGATTGGTTTTTGGAAAACCAATCTTATGTCACTTTATCCTTTTTCTTTGTGTCTAACTTAATTAACTTAGGCTTACAAACTCCATCCCCCATTACCCTATCTGATTTTCACCTAAAACTATTAACCTAGAGCAGCATATATCTGTTATCACGAATTAAGATCAACCAAATAGGGTCTCCTAGTTTAAGTGTTATATACTGGTTAATAAACGTTTATCTTCAAAACTAACTGATATTGACGACATGTTCGTAGTTTAGCAACGTGTTAGTTTATCGCAAAGACTCGTAAATTTCATGATTTACTCGATTAGTTATTTTGCCTATAATAACATGTAACTAGGCTTTACCCGCGACTTTCCACGCGTAAACCACTGTCTAGCAGTTAAATTGAAATTACGGGAATTTTCTAAGATTGTGGGTCTAATCCTAGCGCTTAAAATTTTAGATGCCGTAGGAATATTGAGATAAAAAGTGGCTTATATTTTATTACCAGCGGCCAACCATGTAAATTTCAAATCTATTTAATATAATCCAGGTAATCAAAAATATCGACGGATTTTTAACGACGCGGGTCTCTCTGACCCTACAAGCAAGCAAAGGGTTAAGTTTCTTTGGTGAGTAGGTACTGATATCTACTAAATCCTAAATAAGCTTAAAGAACAGGATAGGTGATGAAGACATAACAATTTTGGAAGGAAATGCACCAGGTAATATTTTTGTTCCACTTATTACCTACTTCTGTGGGTATACGGGTCCCTATTTTGCATGAGTTTGTAGAGGCAACATAATTTGGTTATTTTTTTTTACAAATGTCCTTTTACTGACACTCGTTAAAGTACAAAGCTGTAAGTAAAGTTCCTCGTCACGCCTACATCATACACCAGTATATACATACAACATAAACGGCCCACATAGAACGTCATTCCACCGCCTGTTAATCTGCCATTAGTTACTGGCAAAGTTGTTTCTAACAAAAATATACTCCCCGTTATCGCGACACTCCTAATGCCGGTTCCTTTTCTTCCCGACTCGAGAATTTTTATGCTCATCCTCGGAACTTTTGCAATCCACTTATATCAGCCGTGAAGCGCTAAGCAAATACAAAAAGTTTCCGTGTTTAATTTGCACGCTTTAAGGATATTCATTGAATTTTTTTTCACCCGGAATTACTTTAAATAATCCGCGCAATGCGTTCCCTGTGTGACTTCTTACTCTTCTATACCAAGTTTATTTGAAGTTAATGGATTTATTTGGTACGAGCGTCGAGTGTGAACGAATGGGAGCGAGCTCGGAATAGGCACTCAGGGAAATTAAAATTGCCTAGTTATATACAATATCATGACAATCTGTACCGTTTCTCGTTATAAATGTTAGACTGATGGCACGTGAAAAACATGGACGGTAACAATATCACACGTGAACTAATTACTCGGTAAAATGCAATTTACGGGCAAGCGTCGACGCGTATTATATTTAATGCCCGCTCAGGTCATTCAATTTATTATTTGTGAGGGTCTGGCATTTGAATTAAAATATCGAAATTTAGCAAAAATTCTTGAGTTAATTCCCAAAAAATACAACGTGGTCTTCATTGGTAGCATAAAACATCAGTGCCAATTGTCACGTCTCTTATCTTAGGGGTTAAAATTTCGAGATTTTAGTTGATAGATCCCGAAATCAATGACTTTGCCTTCTCTATTTTTTCTAATACTTTTTGCTAAATAATAAATGATGTGAATATAAATGGCATAATGATAGGACAACGACACTTTAAACAAGATTATACTAATAGAATTTTAATAAAATCCCGTCGTTGTGTATGTTCATAAAATATCGAACCAGTTTCTGCGAAGGGTGAAAGTAAAGTACATTATAAGTCAAAGATTAGGTAAATCTGAAATCATAGCAGTTTCCGGATTTACCTAAGCTAACAATTCTTTCATAAGAATATCTTAAGGCGGTGGAAAATTTTCGTATACTCATGGTTATAGCCTGAACGGCTGAGTATAAGAAAAATCACACGGGACGTTTGAGAGTACACGCACTGTGGCGTTCAACATAGTAATTAAATAAAAAAAGGAGTTTTAGCTCCGGTGGCTTGAGCCAAAATAAATAATGCTGACTTATTTATTTTGTCTTCAAATCTCAAAAAATATCTTGATACCTACGCCGGCAAAATTATCCAATACAATTAAACAAAATATCTTGACAACTCGAAAACAGCACCAATGATTTCAATAAAAAAATATTTATTTTTAGTTTTCGAGCCTAACTCCGATCAAGCTAGGTCTCATCTCTGGGTTGTGTTCTTCGAATTTGTTGTCACCGATAACAAAGCTCAATCACCCGGGTACGTAGATAAAAATAAGTAGTTTAAATGATTCTAATTGATATTCTTTTACTTATCGTCCGTTATTGCAAATAAATGAATTATGAATTATAAATTGTGAATGAATTATGTGAATCACTATGCATACTACATATTGCTACCAAATTTCAAGGCAACCCGATTATGAAAAAATAAAATTAAATGAAATTTATTCCATAATTCCACATAGGCACAGAATCAAATAACAATTAATTGTCAATTAAATTGTTATGAAAGGAAAATTCAACATGTGAAATTCGACCTTATCAAACTTAAAAACTAATAGGTATATAATTCTATTTCCTACAAACTCTATAAACAAGCGTACGTATTCCTGATAAATGCTAGATCGTCACAGCGCGTCGCTTTGCCGAATCGTGTATTTCTCGGCTTAGGTGCATAAATTACAGAGTGCGTACGGTTGCGGTACTGCCTTGTAAAATTGAGTGTGCTCGCTTCTTTCGCTCGGAATTTTGATAAATAGCTAACTGAGTGAAATTATTCCCATTCTGCGGAGACTGCTACATACATCCGCAGTTAATGTTCTGGCGCGTTGGGAATTCTTATCTTGCGAACGCAGCACTTTGATTATGAAGGAAAGGAATATTTAAAGAAGCTTTGCATGCTTTGTGTTGTTCTCCAACGCATGTGTAAAATTCATGTTGAAATACGAGTCTAATAACGACTACTACATACATAGAGGGCTGTTCTATTTGAGATTATTTGCTCTAGTAGAGGTATTGTAAAATGAATAGAAAAAAATAAATATTTCATACCTATTTTGCTTGCTGTGGAGCCGTATCGGATTTACTTGCTTATAGGTTGTTAAATAATAGCCTGTATTTTAAAAAGAAGTATACAATATTCTGCGAGGATCGTGGGTTCAAACCCCGGCTCGCACCTCTGAGTTTTTCGAAATTCATGTGCGGTACATTTGAAATTTACCACGAGCTTTACGGTGAAGGAAAACATCGTGAGGAAACCTGAACAAAACTGTGAAACAATTCAATAAGTTATTTAAATCACTACAAGATCATACATAAAAAATAACTTATCTAAATAATACCTCTACAATTTGCATAGCGGAATCTAAACTCCGCCACATAAATTACTTACCTTCTCTCCTAGCGTCTCCTAGTACATTATATTTTTATTGTTATTATATGTTATGTAGTAGTAAAAGCCGGACGCAGCGGTTCAGTAACTTATCCCGATCATTGAAGTCGGGCTAATGTGATCGCATCCCGCTCCATCACTTATTCACCAGTCCATGAATACTTAAGTCAATTTACTAGTCGCTGGCCAAGAAACAATCCCCTTTACTTAATGATATTGCAGTTATTGCATTACTTTTATTCCCATGTAAAAGCTTAAGCTTCTTAGTTACTCGAACTTAAGTATCCAATCCAGTATTAAGTAAACGAGCAGTTATCCTACTAATATTAGAAGGGGCTGTTTCACCATCCATTGATTAGTGTTAACTGACGGTTAAATGTAATGCCGTCTCTGTCTATTCGAACAAAACAAATAGAAACGGCATCACATTTAACCGTCAGTTAACACTAATCAATGAAACATGGTGAAACAGCCCCTAAATGTGAAAGTTTGTGAGTGAGTGAGTATGTTTGTTACTTTTTCACGCCGAAACGGCTAGACGGATTTAGATGAAATTTGGCATAAAGTTAGTTTTTAACCTGGATTAAAACATAGGATACTTTTTATCCAGATATTCCCACGGGATGGGGATAAAATCTCTAAACAACAACCGCTGGGCTTAGAGTCATGAAATTTGACATGATTGTTTTTAATGTGACGTCAATAAAAACTACGATTTATTTTTCGGGGATTCCCACGGGAATTTTTAAAAATCCCGAAATTTGAATCAGCTGCTGGATCTAATGATTTACGTGTGCGAAGCCGCGGGTAAACACAAGTTTGTATAAAAATACAATATTCTGCGACGTTCCCACAAGTTTTTTAAGATTTTGATGAAAATCTAGGTACCTAAAGAATATTGTGGGTGTAGAAATCGGTTCGTTAAAATTATGCTTATCAACACCATCCCAGCCTATTACGTCCCACTGCTAGGCACATCTCCTCATTATTTTATGAATACTTTACGCCTGCAAACGATTACCTACGCATTAGGACCGTAGATAGATTTATAAGGTATCCGATTCAAAAAAATCATTATGGCCCATACAATAAATACCGCGCAGGCTAAATGTGATGCCGTCTCTATTTGTTTTGTTCGAATAGATGGAGACGGCATCACTTTTAACCGTCAGTTAACACTAATCATTGGATGGTGAAACAGCCCCTAAAACTATTTAGGGGGCAAAATGGCATGATGCCATTGCGTCACCATTTCTGACAAAGTCAGCAGCGGTGTTAAAGCATCGAGGGCGTGACAAACGATACAATCATAAATATTTTGTGATAAACAGAACTAGAGCTATCAATAAGAATACTGAAAAAAAAAATATAAATGAATAATTCGTAATTTTTGATAAATTAATCGTGCGATTTCTACCTACTTGTTTGTGTAGTTATAAATTTGCATTTGCATTCGTTTGAGGATTTCTAAGGTAACGTTCCACAAATACCAGGAGGGCATAGACACGTAGGTGTCAGAAGTACCTAACTGCAGTTAGACAGTATGCACGTACCATCGTTCATTAGCGGACAGATGCGTCTGCAATTGGAATTCGATCTCACCGCTTCTCCAGAGCAATGTGGACAGCTTGTAATTGACATCTGTTCCAAATACGTGACTATCATTATGTTTTTATAGGGTGCGCATTTTTTCACATAAGTAAATCAATAAAGTCCTATTAACGGAAGTCCGAAAAATTTTCTCATAACATTTTACGTCATAATGATAACTCTTCATATTTTTTTTATACTAATCATCAGAATTCATAATCACTAATCATACACCTCGTTCACACTAAAAATTTATTCGTATATTTTCTTATACTAACGTTCGAAACTCCAAATCATTCTAATTCATAACGCCAATATTCATAAATTTGTTTTATACTAATATTTGTTTTCATATAATGTCTTACTCATAAGTGTCAATTATCCGCATTATTGAGGCGTAGGGGATTGGAATTTTTTTAAGGGTGTGAAATAATGTTTAAGAAAGGATTCCGTTAGGTACGACGACCAGCGAATTTTTGAATTTATGGAGTTAAATAAAACATGATTGGTTTATTAAATTAAAATAAAATAAATATTAAAGGGGGGCTCCCATTAAAATACAAAAAAATAAAAGTGTTTCTGTGACATGTATAATTAATAAAATATACCTATCATGGGACACTTATAATATATATATAAACTCTTTATGACACTTATTTAAAGAAACTGTGACCAAGTTCTCCACATTACTGGACTGACACAACTTAAAGACCTTTTAAATATCATTTTAAATATTTACCGTGTGGTTTCGGGTTAGAATTACACCTCTCCATTTCTTCCGTGGATGTCGTAAGAGGCGACTGAGGATATAGGTTAAGGTATACCATGGCTAGCAACCTTTCACTATTGTACCTTTTTGTCAAACTTTAAAACTAAAGCTGCTAAAAGTGGCTCCGAATTGGTAACGTTTCGTGTGCTCTGCCTACGCCATTTGGGAATAAAGGCGTGATGTTTGTGTGTGTGTGTGTATCATTTTACTCCTTAGCATCTACTTATTATACCCCTGATCATGTAACAAATATGCGGCCGCGATTTTTTTTCAAAGTCAAAGTCAATGTTTTTATTTTTTAAACTTAAGTTAAATCGAGAAGCAAAATTTCAAACAAATTTTACTTTATAACAGTATTAACGTATAAATAAATACCACTTTGCTAAACTAGAGCATCGCGTTACTCGCGTATGCTGCGTAACTAGCAAAGCGAAAGATCTAGGTCCTTCGCGTGTTTATCTCATGCCACCTTCGCTCCACTGGACTGGGAATGCGACGTTTCCACTACGATTATTCTAAGTAACAACCTTAACTTTGTTTAGAAAAGATACTGACTCACTGGAGAGGGAAGACAATTGGCGAAGTGTGAGTCGGACTCGTGCTTATTTATTAGTACTTACTATATTTTTAATAAACTTAACCTACCTAGTAAGTACCTAATGGGAATATTAGGGTATGAAACTTATTTCATCTGTTTTTTTTTACAATAAGGAGTTTACCTACCTACATACTCGTACATACAATAGTATGTTGATACATATCTACTTAAATATATAAAATGTACGGTACAAAGTATTTTTATGACATAATATTATAACAGTAATCATAAATTAAACAGATATAGCAAAACGAATACTAACTATAAGTTATCAAAATACTTCAAAACTACACATCAAAAAAAAATTAAAACTTAACTTATGACTTTTTATATCACCTAGGTCCGTTTGTCCTTAAAACAATAATTGCGCTTATCTAAATCGGGTTACCTTTTCATTTTTGCTTTTAATATTTATTTATTTCTATTTAAACTGATGACATGAATTATTTTGCGAATCAAACGCCCCAAAAAAGTTCATCTATTTTAGAATAATTATAGGTATTAAGACATGGCTGAATAGACACTATTCCCGTGCATAAAAAAAACAACGCGCGGTCGTCATTTGTTTCTCAAACGCGGGTACGTTTCTTATGACTCACTGACTTTAAATGTCATTCTTCTTTCATCTTTCGCTGGCTTGTGTGTTACTTATTATGTGCTTTACTTAACTAATTACACCAATATTTCTAGCCTAATCATAATTTACATTTTTGTTTTGTTCTATTTATGTGCAAATAGTGTTGTGCGAAGTGAAAATGGTGTTTAGTTTGCGTGAAATTATGTCCCGCCTACGGTATGTACACGACGAGCGTGACTGCGTCGACTCAGAACAAGTGAGATTTTTAAAAATATTTGATGTATTAGTTCAATATATTTCCATGACAATATGCTGTTTATATCGATCTTATTGTGAATGCTTTTACATAAATTGTTTCAACCATCATTGATCACTTTTGACAACATAATAAATAACGTTCCCGGTATTAGGCAGCACAAAAGATCTGAATTCGTTTATGAAAAAGCTAAAAACTGTTTTACTCATCAATCAATGCTTCGTAACAATAATTTGACGTGTGATAGATGTAATGTTACAAAAACATTTCCTTAACTTAGTAGTGTGCGAGTATTTTATAAATAGGAAAAACTCGAATATTTAATCATTTAAGGACCTGAGGAGTACCTCAGTACTTAAGACTTAGTTTTATTTAGGTAAGCAAATGTTGTACTTGAGTATCTACTCCAAGTAAAATACCTATAAGATCTAGATCTTACCCAGACCTAGGTACACCTATAAAAAAATAACGTGACTGATTGACTTGATTGACAGATAACGTACAGCTTTGGAAGCGAAGCATTGGAATGAACCTAGCATTCGTGTCATTGCCCCCCGGCGAACAAAATGATGGATGCAAAAACGTTATTTTCCGGGAAAAATAAAAAAACACATTTTTGACCGTTGCTTCTAAGCAAGTGAACGAAAACCTAATGATAGTGAGTTACGGAAAGAAAGTTTAGTAAAAAACTTTATGTACCAAATACTAAAACGCAGATATTTTAAAAACAAGAAGTTAGCGGAAATCGATCATCATCTCTGAGATTTATTAAGTAAATTTTCTTTTTATCCTCGCGTTGTTTTTATTTATTAAATTAGTGTTTAGCAGTCACCAGAGTCTCATACACAGGATTAAGCATTTGTAGCCGAATCCCCATGAAAGTGCTGCAAATTTTCATTGTTTTTTTCCATAGTCATAACATCTAACAGCGCAAGCCTTCCTTGTACTGTGTGAACTTTATATCTCTCTTCATATCCCGGCTGTGAGATTCGGCGTGTCACGACATAAACATTAATCACTAAATGGTTGTGCTGGCAACACCTAAGAAGTGTTTCTGAGCATTAGGTCTGTAGCACTTTTATGTTGCCATGTACTTCCACGTACTTATGTTCACATGTTTTACGACCAGTCATGTTGCTTCTGCTAGTTTGCAAAGCCGTGTTCACACAGCGGTAAGTAAAACAAATGGAGCAGTTTCGAGAGTTTGTTTCTTGTCTTGTATGAGTTGGTTTTTAGTCGTGCTTCGCGGGAGTTACTAAGTACGTCGCTGTGAGTTATTGTGAACTATTATTACGAAATGTCCAATTGCAATTACCAAGATAAAGTAGGAACAGCTTATGACACAAGGAAAGGTTGGTTCAGTAATTTTTATTTTCAATTTAGTATGCTATAATGTATGATTTAACCGATTTTTACTGTTGCTACCACAAAATAAGAAGATAAAAGTAGGCACACATATTTTAATAAACAGTATAACCAAAAACACAAAGTTTAAAACTGTTTGATGATAAAGTAATACCTAGGTATAAATTAGGTAGTAAATCAACTTAAACACCTTTTACGAGTACCGACCTTATAATTACTCATATATTTTTTAAGTCGACCAGATTTAACTATTGTTCAGCCTAACTTTTTGATTCCTGACCCACCGTAGAACCTTCTCACAGTAGGTAAGTGTCATAATGAATTTACTTTATCAAGCAATGCGATTTCACTATGACGGCTTTTTTGTTAAAAGATTCCACAGTGGGTTCATTTGGTTCGATAGACTATTATCGCCATATTTTTGAATTAAACACTCACAGGTTTCACACTTTGCTTTAGTTCACATGCATATTATATAACCTCATTAATCTTATTGCATTTAGTAGTCATGCATTCGTAATGTATCGCAGGACAACGTCTTAAGTCCCTCGTGATTCTAGTGAGACATATGTTAATTAATTATCGGACAATATTGAGCACTTTGCCATAACACAAGTGAATTTAGACTAGATTTAATACAATAATATTAGAATTAATCTACTTTAGGTTTAGTACGTAGATATCTACTGAGACTCACGCCATTTTAAACATGTTGAGTAAACAACTAATTACATATAACACTCTTTTTGCCTTTTTTACTCTTTGATTTTTTTCATTATTTGTTACTCGGTACAGTTTTTCATAACTGTAAATAGTAAAAAAACTTTCATATTCCATACCAAACAAAATATTTGCGCTTCATATGTACATGAAAAGTGCAGTTCGGTTAAAAACGTAATCCAGCTTGCGGCAGTTAGTATACAACGGTCATAACAAACATAAATCAAATGGCAGTGGAAGTCCGGAAATTGATACCGTTCTGATGGACCCCGGTGTTTCTAAAGGATGTGTACGTACTATACAAACTTAGGTTTTAGATAGAACTGGCTGTGTCGTTAAAACCGGAATCGCTTTTAGCAAAGCAACTTTGTCTATGCGAACTGTTTGCAGGATGATATTTGGCGCGCTTCTATGTCTAGTTGCATCGGCTAAGGCATAATTTATGGAAATTTGGGGTATTATCTCGCATTTCAGAATTAAATATTTACAGTATGGATAATATGGCGTCTGTGGTACTGAAATAGTTGCGTCCATGATTTATATTACTATGTATATATTTTTAAATGTGAGTTCCTTCATTGTTCGTCCATTATGAGTTGACGTTCTTCTAAATTAAAGTATTATTTCGTTCCAAAACATTATTGTTTTCGCGATAATTGATCAGTTTAATTAATGCGTCTACTGTTACTGCTACATAATTGAAAACCGATCGAAACGTTCACCCGGAACTTCATTCTCGCACAATCCCCTCTAATCGCCGCAACAGTTTCGCGAGCCAATTTTAAATTTCAGCCAGTGAAACTGTGGAGAGCATTAAACGTTAATGCACCAACAATATTCCCAGTGACGGGCTATCGTAAAAACTTTGCCCACAACCCGTCGCTTGCAGCGTAAATACGGACGATGTCATGCAGTTTGACATTGTTTTAAAGTAAATTTCGATAACCAAGAACTTTGCTGACAATAAGCTTCGTACTTTTTAAGTCGACCCTTCCAAGTTTATGACAAATTGTCTCGTTTTTTACTTCAATTTTGACGCTTTAAATTTCACTATACTATTAAAAGCTGCCAGCAAGTTTGACAACATTTTTTTCAAAATTCAATTAAAACTTGCAGAACTAGACAGAAAATCTTGATAAGGTTTCATTATTTCGATTATCCCCTACCATAATTTTAAGGAACTAATGAAGAACGAACACTGCTTAAAGTAGGGACAATAATAAAATATGGGATCTAAATTTATTGAAAACGATTTAATTTGAACAGTCTTATTTGCTTGGCCTCAACGTCAAAAAAAAAGTTTTTTTTTATTCGCCTGGATGGCAAACGAGCAAGTGGGTCTTCTGATGGTAAGAGATCACGACCGCCCATAAACATCTGCAACACCAGGGGTATTGCAGATGCGTTGCCAACATAGAGGCCTAAGATGGGATACCTCAAGTGCCAGTAATTTCACCAGTTTCATTTGAAATACAATTGCAATTTTGTGTTAAGTAATTGAGCATCAAATCGCTATTGCATCGAATAGGTTAGTCGTATGTACTTGTATAGGTACCTAAAATAGTTCTACCGCCGACTTCCCCGAAGTACATCGTCTCCCCGTCAGTTGAAAAACTTTAAGATGCACCTGCACCAAGTTTAACCCAACATTTATGTTGCGATCACCACACAATGTCAAGGCGTATTACTAACTTTGTAAAATAGTTAGAAACCCTGCGAAAGTGGCTGGGTAAACGTACATTTATTGCGAGTTTAATGCAAGATAAAATAGAATATTATGAATACGGCATAACCCAGCATGTAAACCTAATAATATTTAAGTTTTGGTTTTAACTTTTATTCTTTAGTTCCGTAAAAAAATAGGCTTCTTATATTTATGAAAGAATTTTATTTTGCGCATCGTTGGTTCAGTACCCGAAGGGTCCAAACGGAATCCTATTGCTGTCACTCACGTGTCCGTCCGTCATACAGGCTTTACAGTCAAAAATCTTTTTAAATATTTTTAAGGGGCTGCCATACGCTAAAGGGGGGCTCAAAAAAAAATTTACCCACCCCATCGAGTGGGGTATCGTTATTTAGTCATTTTTGTTTTTAAAAACAAAATATACACGGATACCTTTTATTTTATTATTAGATACGAAACCTTAAAAAAATATGTAGGTACTTATCGCGTTAAAACAAAACACAAGTCACTCACGCTTCCGTAGTCGAGGCATGCCTGAAATGTTTTGAGCCAATCTCCGAGCGACCCATGTATTTTATTTCAATAATTATGTCTGTGTCCTACGGTTGTTTTAATTCAAAAAATATCCAGATGAACCAATGAAAAAACACTTAAAGCTACGGCTGCGGCTTAAAAACCGTAAAGCACCAGGCTCAGGCGCACTGCAGTGCACAGCTCAACAAATCTCCACTAGGCATGCCGAGGATTAACTCGGCAGCTCAGCTCACATTCCACATGCTCAGTAGTAACGGGTCCAGTAATTGGTATTCAGTGCACTGGACGCGCCTACAACGGAAATTAAAAATGATTGTATTGCCCTCCACACAGCACGCCCTAGATAGGAATGCGAAACTCCCCTATTACCCTGAATTGTTTCCTACAATCCGATACCTCGTTATCAAAGACTCAAATTAAAACACGAGCTTTGTTTACAAATTAACCAACGAGATTCGCAATCAACCCTTCCGTAATTACAGTGTTAATATTTACAATGACTGAAAGTTTAAACATGCAAATTGCACACTTTTCCACCAATTCATGTTTTGAGTTGAAAACGGTGGACAAAGGCAACGCGTAAATATTTACCCGACACATCGGTCGCTGTGTGCATCAATTAAAAATATATTACTTGCTGGGCTGACTTCCGCTCGCCCGCAACGCTGCGCCACGCTCGCCGAAACCTGCGCCATAGTTAAATAAGGGGAGTATGAAATCTCTTACCCGTTAGCAGACTTAAATGCCTACGCACGCTCCAGCTGTGTGGATCTTCTACGAGTACGTCTATTTTAGTCTTAGCATTAGCAGATAACTTTACTATTTAGAAGTTATCGTCAGATCTTATTCCTCTATCTAACTACTTTTTTTTAGGCCTTGATTTTGACTATTAGGTTAAGGGAATGATTTTGTGTACCCACTATTTTACGCACAACAGTATTTCCTCTGGCGAGATGATATAATTTTATTGTAAATCCTTGCAAAACTACAGTACAGGAATGTAAAAACGTGGACTTGCTCAACGCTTCAAAGACTATATAATTCCGACGTAATAAGGGTAAAGTATTTTTGAGTGGTTCGAATCAAGTCCAAGTCAATACCAACACTTTACTACCGTATTGCGGTTACCAATTTGTTTATATTTTTGTTTACACAAAAGAAAGAAAGAAAAGAATATATTTATAACAGCAGTGACACATAAAAGAACACATACATACAAGGAATAGTGATACGTAGAAGGCGTATAGTGACAAGATACTAAAGTTTAAAGTTAACTATAACCTCGACCGTACTAATTATTACGAACACTTTTTACCATAACAAAATTAACTGAATTTGAATTTTACATACGATACAAATGGCGATGAGCGGGTGATCATTACCTAATTTAAAGCGACAACAGCGAATGAGGCCTATTATTACAAAACTTAGTGTGCGCGTGCGGCGGTGCGTGCGTATCGGGGCACACACATTTTAGCCGCGCGATGGACTTTTGTTTGCAGATCGCTTACTCTCTTACACTGCCTGCACTGTGCTTCGCTTGTTTGCGACGCCCCATACAAACATCGCGATGCATCTAGGCTAACATCATGTCGGTAGCTTGCAGCGATAATTTTTATTCGCTCAAATAAACGTATTTGCGCAACTTTTATCCTCGCCGTTTAACTTTAGCCGGGGACGCGTTCGCTTCGATATTTGCATATGAATTCTGTTCGGTGTGACATATTTTTTATTTTTCATACGTAGCGCATGTTAAACGACCGATCATAGTCGATCAGTCAATTTGCTGCGATCCAATCTGCTTCTAAATTGGTACACGTCATGCCATTGCCGACTTTTGAATGTATTTGAAACGAATGAATCATAGTAGGTCATTCATGTGGATAAAACGTCGTCAGTTGGAATTAAACGCGTTGCTCAGCTAAATGTTAGTTTATTATATGTATTAGAATTTTATAGGTAATAATTATAAGTAAGAATTCTATAAGTAATAAATATAACTAGGTGGATAAATCTGTTTCTAATACCTGCTCAGCTTCTGTAAAAGCTACATGGTCAAACATTTTGTCGGTGGCAGGTTGCGCTTGATTTATTGCAGTTCAAGAACTGCTGTTGTGTCTTCAGCAACTTGGCATGCTCACCGAAGTATTAGTTACTTTTAAAAACAAAGTATAAATTACTTATTAGTCTGACAATGTGAGCCCTGTGATTTAAATTATGTTCATTGGGTACTTTAAAATACAATCGTCAAAAGACGCCTACTGACTTCCAATTTTATGCCGCTTAAATTCTTTAAGTGGTGTAAAGTATCTCATTATTTCTTAATGTAAGTAACAGTCAAACAAGACAGAAAATTGCATTGTCTTTCGTAACTCTGTGTCAAGGGGTAAGTGGGGTGTTTGCCTACCGCCCCCTCTATTTGACGGTAAATTAGTAGGATTGCGTTTCCTCGTTTTCTATTTGTTCCCGACACCTAATAGCGACATTGATTTCTAAAAGCTTGTATCATGTGGGATAAGATAAACATGGCGTCCTAACGAAACGTTTAATGTAACTAGATGGTTTATTTTTTCTTTATGTTTATAAAGAAAAGTGTCATTTCATAAAAATCTTTATATGTTTTTTGAGATCATCATGGCTTGTTACATTTTTATTTTAAATACTACGTTTTACTTAGGTCTTAGGTCTTAGCTCCTAAATACAAAAGATACACTTTAATACATCAACTTTTGTCACGTAATCGATTATGTATGGATTTATCGCCCGACTTGACAAATACAAACAAAACCCAGAAACGTCTCCCTTCTACAATATGCCGACAATAATATTCGAAGGTTCATCCGCAGTGGGCTGCTTCACTTGTTTACACGAATTTCACGAAGCGCGGAAGGCTGCATATTTTAAACCATCCGCCGCTCTTTTCGATATGTTTATCTTGGTCTCATCTCGATATATTTATTGGGGGAAACCGCAATTCGGGATCCATTCTTATTGGTTACGCCAAAGACCGTAATCTGCTGTATCTGTTACTTCTAATTCAAATTGCGGCAGCTTTTGTTTGTCCAAATACGGCGGTTTTACTTCGAATAAACGGTTTTAATTGGCACGTTTTCGAGTTGTTTGACGATTGCTCGTTTATAAAACTACGTGTGTAGAAACGAACGCCATGCTCTGAGCGCTGTTGGCTTTTCATCAGCATGGTAATCGTGCAAAAATATTGGTTGAAACACGGCCGCGGCGCACCTGCCTAGAATTAAATAAAAATAACCCACAAAAGATCACTGAAATGAGCTGAATATGTAATTTTTGTCGGAACGTTTAGCGTATCAAACGACGGTAGTTTATTTAGCCGCCTGTGTTACGCGCGCCTAATACTGCAAAGCTGTAAAAGAAATTGTTTGCTAATACTAAATTAAGTTCTTGAGTGGTAAAGTGACTCATTATTTTGCAATAACCCATGCCATGCCTCTTAATAGATATCTCCAACATAGCACGTGTTATAAAGCTATAACTTGAGAACATTGGGCGTCCTACACTTTCAACATATACATAAAGCCACCGTTTTGAGGTTGCAGGAACATCAAAAATATTTTACTTGTTTTGTGTAAAATGATCACGTCGCTTATACATATTTAATTAAAAGCCATCCAGGCTCAGGGCACCAATTAGCTAACGAACTGCGAAATGACCGCTTTTGATGTCTCCTCGCTTTCTTGGGTACCTTTTCGGTTTTACGGCACTATATGTTAAGCGACACTCGTAAAAGTGAGGTGGCCATATTTTACAGCGTCCGTAAACCACCTAACGGCATTGTATCGAAGAAAACTTGTCTCACATAAAACTAATCTATTCACGTTACAGGCCTCACGGGTAAGTAAATAGTAACTGCCTCCCGACGCGCGACGGCTACAATAAAAACCAATAGAATAATATAATAAAAATTGGGAACTTTCAGAAAGTAGGCCCTAATACAGCCTATCTTTAATCTCACTAATCCCAGTAATAAATACTACCTATATGTACTTAAATGCGAAGGTTTGTAAGTCTGTTTGTTTGTTACCTCTTCACGCCTAAACCGCTGAACCGATTTAGATGAAATTCGATGTGGAGATAGTTTTAAGTTCCGGGCAAGGATGTAGGATAGTTTCATCCCGAAAAATGGCATACGTAGTTCCCGCGGGATAGCGATAAACAAATACTACGCGGACGGAGTCGAGGGCAATAGCTAGTAATATTATAAATGCGAAAGTTAGTGAGGGTGTACGCGTGTGTGTATGTTTGTAACTCCTTCAAGCTAAAACGGCTCGATGGATTTGGTTGAAGTTCATTGAATTTATAACCTAAAATTACCTAATGTTCTGCCATATTGTATGTCTACAGTATTTTCTAAATAATTGAATCAAATAATCCGGCTAAACCGTTCATTAAATCCAAATATCTACGCATGTCATATGTTCCCAGCTACGTAAAGTTTTTATTTCGGTGGCTAGCCAACTCAATAACACAAATAGAAAACCTTTTGGAGGCTTTTATCATAATTTCATGCCAGCTTGCCCTCATTCTAGTAATTCAAGAAATTGAAACTCGTTTACTACTTAAACACATTAATTCAAACTGAAATACTAAAGTAAATATTTTCAATTTGAATTATTAATATTATTATTGACTTGCTTTTATTAAAAAGTGTTTTTGGGAACGCTGGAGTGATAATAGAACTGGGTGAACAACCTTTTACAATATAGCTATGTCTGTATGACTCATTTCATTTTCATGCAGGTATCCCGCACTTCTCCACTTTGACATACTTAAATCAAATCATTAGGTATCAATTTCGAGAGTAAATAACCACATAAAACGCTAACACGTTTCAAAATAAGAGTTCGAGGTGATAGATACGACATGTGTAGGTTGATGTGGAAGTGGAGCAGGGCACGTTTCTTCATGAAAGCACATGAATGTCACACAGACGCAGACGTTTTGCACGTATGATAGCTAACGAACAAGATAAGTATTAACCTCCACAAAATCACAATACAATACAATACAGTAACTCTTTATTGCACACCAACACATAGTAAGCAGTACAGAAAACACAGATAATACTTATACACAGAGATTTTCTGAGGCAAGCAATAGGCGACCTTATCGCTTCAGAGCGATCTCTTCCAGGCAACCTTTACAATGGAATGGATGGAGGAGTAAAGGAATAAATTTCACGTTCCATCAATCAATGAAACTATGCCAAATATATTGCAAACCATTACCGGTCCGTGAAAAATATTACAGCGTAATAAGTAAAATTCTGTAAGTAAAAAATATTTTATTTTTGGTTGTTTGTAACGAAGGAAACCACATAATTCTTAAGGGTCAGCCACAGTAATATCACCGTTGTACGTACCCTTTCGACATTTGTGGGCTAACGGTGCAAACTATGGAGTATGGACAATAAAAACGTTGAACCGAAAAGTAGCGGTAGTGTTGCCCGTCTATAAAGATTTATTGCAAAAGGAATGGCGTTTTCGCAGTCTCCCACCCCACCGTTGGGAGTGTTTCAGCACAAATAAATTTGGGAGCTACCCTTAGCGGGTATATCGAAATATGTTGATCCTTTAAGTATTAGATGGCAATAACTTGGTCGCTACATAGTTTTGCCTTAAAGTATCGGATAACATTATCATGAAGGTTGGATGGGTTAACGAAATGTTTTGATAGCTTCGTCAGTTCTAAGGTTACTCCTTCGTTAATCTAATTTCTGGTGTTACATTTTTATAGCAACGTAAGGAGAGTTTATTTAAATGAAATACAGACTTCTTATTCTAAGAAACGTTGCAGGTAAAACTGTTTAAGGACCAATCAAATCAGAAATATTTCTATGACTTTCGAGCAATAATTATAGACTTCTAATTTTACGAAATTTTAAAAACAAAAATCAGGAATCATGTTAAAATACATAAAGTCTAAAAAGATTAATATAGGTACTGAATCGTGATTTACATAAGTGATATTTCAAGAACTTAACGAGCAAGTCTATGGACGGGAATTTTTACACCAATCTTCTTCTACCGACGTAAATAACGACCACGTTTTATTTTTGACAATTACAACGGGAATTTAGTGTGATCCCAAAATTTTATTAAACTGCCAGTTTTTATGGTTTACTAGCATGTTGCCTGCGACTCTGTCTGCGTAGAATTCGTTTATCACTACCCGCGGCAACTACGCAATTTTCCGGTATAAAAAAACTATCGTTTGTCCTTCCCCGGGACTCAAACTATCTGTATACCGAATTTCATCTAAACGCGTTCAGCGGCTTAGACGTAAAGAGGTAACAAACAAACAGACAGACTTACAAACTTTCGCATTTATTATACTAATAATAATATTAGTGGGATGTGAAAGGCTTGTTTAATATATACTCGCTACATTAGTGCCCAGTGTCTGGCCGTATAGTGTAATTATATTGTAAACACAGTAACATCGTAAGCGCGGGTGTCGACCCGTGCGACCGCGGCCGCCGCTGTCAACGTCAGATGTTGAGAGCCCACATAGGTACGATTATATGCATGTGTATTTTGGGTAAAAGTGACAAGTAAACTGGTCACCATCAACTGAGAGCTCATATCCATTTAGATCTACCTACAACCTGCCATATCAATAGGTGTACATTTTTTTTATGTAGCCTGTATTATGTCCCACTGCTGGGCAAAGGCCTCCCCTTTTCTCCGCCACTCTTCCCTGTCCTGGGCATGCACCTGCCAATCGAGCTGAAAAGCGCTCAGGTCGTCCCGCCATCTCCTCTTGGGTCTGCCTCTGCTCCTATGCCCATCCCTCCTACCTACCTTTTAACCTACGGCGCACAGACTTGGTCATTGACTGAAGCTCAAAAGTCCAGGCTCAAGGTTTGCCAACGAGCAATGGAGCGCAGTATTCTGGGTGTTCGAAGAACTGATCGAATCAGAAACACGATACTGCGCTCTAAAACTCGTATCACAGATGTGGGTGTTAAGACCGCCAAGCTGAAGTGGGACTGGGCCGGACATGTCTGCCGCATGCACCCGGACCGATGGGCACGGATCGTAACCGAATGGGATCCGAGGGATAGGTGTACATTATAATAGGTAAAATATAAAGTCACTTCTCGCGGCTGTAGGTAGGTACGCTTAGATCTTTCAAACTAAGCACTGGATTTAAGCACTCGGTTGTTTTATGTGATAAACAATGCGTTAAATGCAATGCGTGTGACGCACACCTAATCTGACCAATCACAATCCACGCAATCTAATTACCAAACATGCGTTTGCCGCTGCACTCACCACGTACCTAAGACAATGTTTGGTAATTGAAATATCTGATGCAAATTATTGTGCGTCAAACGCATTGCGTTTATCGCATAAAACAACCGAACGCTTTAAATGCGATGTTGTTCACCATCACCATCATTTAGTATTTTTAATAGCAAAAAGCAAGCGAAATAATAAGTTTATGGATAATTAGCTGTATGATATAAAGTACCTAGGTACGTATATTTACCTACATGCAAAATTCCATCCACGTTGTTACGTATGAATCAACATATTATGTCACACATACACAGATTATAATTATGGTACCTATTATAATGTTAGTTCAAAAACTTTCAGTAGGTAAGTAATTTATTTTATCGAATATCGATAAAGTTTTTCCTTGTATAATTTTATAAGGGTACACTCCTACAACTTCTTATCTTTATACGAAGCAAAGGGAGACGCAGAACTGATTGATAGAAATAAAATTGTTTTTTTTTTGTTGCAGGTAAGAATAGTTCATCACAAGTCACAAATTATTAACTTGTAATTTTTGACCAGTTGCATAAAACCAAGTAAGTAATATACAATGAAGTTATTGATTATTAAAATAGGTTGTGTTATTAGCGAGCCGAAAATGAAGCATAATGAAAAGGCAACAATTATTTCTGTTATAGCCTCACGTGACGTCGATGTAAAGGACAACCGTCATAAAGGAAGCATAAAAGACGAAAAAGCAAAAACGAGCTTGCGTGTACCTACTGCTGCTGTATTCGAATAGGGTTTAGGTTTTGTGTATGGTCATAGTTGATATTTTGTATAGTAGCCATGCTTGATATTTCTCGAGACAAAATATTTGAATCCCGCCAGTGTGTTGGGGTCTATGCCGCAGGAGGGCCTCTTAGATGGTGTTTTCTTTTTATAGTTAGGTATATTTATGTGGTTTTTATTTATTTTGTTTCCTTTCATATTGTCGTATCTTGTCTTGTGTTGCGAATAAATTAAATTTTATCAATCGAAAAAAAAAACCTGATTACCTACTTTTCTGCAGGATTGTTTTTTTTTCGCGGTTTAACCAACGAACAAATTAAAATGCTAATTTTGTCCATAAAAATAATTTATCCAAACTAGAGAAATTTTAGATAGAAGTATTCAAGAGCCTGCTTGTTTCAAATAATAGGATAGATATCGAAAATTAACATAAATGGTCGTTGTAAATGGTTATTTAAGTTGTAAAATCGATACCTACTCGTACGTACCTACTTTGATTTTCCTTTTGAACAAGGTAGGTAATCAAGCCTTTGTATTTAGGTATTAATTTTAACAGTGTCGCTAATTACTCAAATAATTGAAGGAAACATAGATCAATCAAATGAGACATTAAACTTGAATAGCTATGATAAGGTAGCCAATTTTCGGCGCATTTAACCCAAGCCAAGGAATCGGTCGATTACCCTTAATGGAGAGAATTGTTGAAATTAGGCCGCTTAAAATCTTTAAGGAAACCCTTAGTGAGCTACGTGGAATGTTAACCGGCTTATCAACCCTGCTACTTGCGGGTGTATCTGTTCTTAGAAATAGCACCTGATTACATGGCGGAATACATAGGTACGTTAAGCGATTGTCGTGCTGCCGTCGGTACAATCAAATCAAACCTATTTGTCCCCGTCGCCAGCGCTCTAAATATCCAAAGATATCCGAACGGAGTGAGACCGAATATTGCTCCTCTCTACCCTTTTCAATGGCGAACACGCGGTGACTACGCATTGTAGGTGCACGAACCTCTTTCCTTCACAAAAGCCTTCCTTATTATGCTCGTGTGTAGGATATGAGGAAATTGGCTGAATGGCTTTATATGAAAAACTCACGTAATCTTCGTTGGGTGTGCGCCACAATATCTTGCACTTGCCACTCGAGCTTCTTGTAAAAACACCTTGATTTACCTTTTCAATAATAGCATTTCTTATTCACGGTATATTTTCCCCCGTTTTATCAGATAATACATAAATCTGTTGAAGAAGGAACAATAAATAAAGCACTGATACCGGCATCAGAAATGTTGTTGATTTAGGCTTAAATGTCATTAAATGTGTTTCAATCTGATTTGACTTATTCCGCCCCCGTTATACGCCGTGACGTTAATAACGTGGAATGGTGCATTCACGTTTTATATGTATACGTGAACACGACACCTGGCGAAATAAAACCTTTTGATCGTGGGCAGCGTTCATACGGTGTGTTTATTGTGATCCGAGAGCTGCAGACATATTTCGGCGAGAGACAGGGGGCGCTCGGCCGGGGAGGCGAGGGCTCGGTAATAAAGTACGGCGCTAGGATTCCCTGCCGGCCTGCGGGCGAGTTTCGCGATCGGCGCCTGAGCGCGCCGCGAGACATAAATTCGACATCTTTCACCTGGAACGCTTCAACGACCGCCGACGCCACGCGCCGGTTATGAAAATTCCTACACTGGAATTCCTGCTCACACTAGAGATTTTTGCTGAGCTTTGCGGTTGTCGTCGCCCGGATTTTTTAAAGAACCGAGTCTGTTACGTATATTTCAGTCTGCGTTTTATGGAGGCGGGAATGTACTACGCTTTGGTTTATTTGCGAACCGCCTTCCTCATGAAATTGCGCTGTTTCATGGCTCACGAGCCATTTTGAGCTCTCGTTAGATAACAAATTTTTAGCATGATGTATTGCAAATTGTGTATCGCAAAGCCTAACAACAAACTGTTTTGCAGTTTGGCGAAGTATTTGTCATAAATGTAATGTAATTTTTTTTGTTGAGATTAATAAAAAAAAACCTTTTCGTTATTTTTTTGACATCTGTATTTAGCCGCAATTTTAGAAGTAATATAAGTTATCTATAAATGTATAATAATATACTTTATTGAGATTGGCTAATAAATTCTTCGCGCCGAAAGATCAGTGAGAAAGTCGTCACCTGCCAAATTGCATATCCAATAACAAATTATACCTGAAAATAAGATTTCAAGGCGGGAACCGGACATAAATTTCCAAAACCCATCAACCATTAACAATTACAAAAGAAAGGTAAGGAATGAAATGTTTTATTCATTCCGTTAACGAGAAAATTACCGAGAGGGTGGCGGCAACGGATCGGATTGCAAGGACTCGAGGAACCTTTGTCTTCGGGGAGAGGTGTGCCCAATGAGCTCTCCAGATACCTATACCAATTAGGAGAAGCAACTTACTCGAGTGCCACATTGTTCTTCTTACGTTTCATAGCTAATACGCACGCAGCTAAGCCAATCCCTTAAAACTAACTGTAGGAAATAGTGAAATTGTCCCCGAATAACATTACAAACAAAACGTATTCACACTTTCGCAACATACCTTCCAGCTAGCAACAGATTGCTTGGAAACGTATGAAACGAAAATATGTTACCAGAAAAAAATGTTTACTTTTCCGTATGATGCCGTTGCTCTGAGATGATTGAAAAATTTATTGCGGTCAGGGTGCTTTCGTATTTTCTATTTTTCGAGTAACCACGTACATAAGATGAAAAGTCGTCGTAATAAAAAAACGTTCATCTTCAATTGAATTTATTAATCCTTAAACTGTCTTACTTCTTAACGCTTCAACATATTTAACGCGATTTGGCTTGCATGTCGCATACGAACTCATACGACACGTACCTTAAATTGTATTGTATTTATTGTACATACATAAAAACACATGAAATAAACAGAAAATAGGATAATAAGATGTACAAAGGCGAACTTATCCTTAAAGGGATCTCTTCCAGTCTAACCCGATATCGGTATACATATCTCGATTCCCGAACTACTTCCGGACATTATTATTACAAAATCGAAAGAGAAGAGAAGAGAAAGACCTCTTCACGTTAAAACAATCAGGACGAATTTTGATGAAATCCGAAATGAAGATAGCTTATATTATTCTAAATTAACAACCTTATAATATTTTTTTTAACAGAGTTGCGAAAAAAACTACTAATTTATTAAGATTTAAAATTCAACTTGCCACTCTGACAACTCAACTACACTACGCTAATGTGTCTCCTTACCTTCATGTGAGATGCAACTCAGCATTAATCGCCAAGTCACCTCACCCTGTACTTAGCTCTAGGTCTTTATTACCCACTATTACATGGAAACCTTAACTAAAGGACTGAAACTAACTTGACAGTATTAACATCTCAATGTACCTCGGTGCACTATACCATGTGCATTTCTCAAGTTTAGTGTTACCACATAGGTATTTTTATTTATTTATAACAATAAGCACTAAAACACAATACATTAAACATTTAAAAATATGACTATGTACAAAAAATGTACATTTCTTGTACAAAAAACTAATTAGCTTTTTCTAATTTCGTGGCGCTATTTCTCAGTGTCAGTTTTGTGAAGAATATTTTATTCATTGTAACATATTTTACCACATTTCATGTTACCACCTTTTAATTACTACAAACTACGAAATATGTAGTTAAATATTCATACTTCAACCATAATGCAAGGTCCATCAACTGGCCAGCACCTTGCACTAGCAATATAAAAGTTAAAAATATTTTCGTATTAGATATTTTTAAAAATATTTCACGTCGTTTCACAGATATGTATAAACATTTACTGAGCGAAGCACGAAACAGGTATTTTCAAACAACTTTGTGTGAAACATTTAAGCTACCGTTTTAGAGCAAAATTTTTTGCAGCTCCGTAAGTAAAGCATTTCATTGCCTTACAAAGAGATTCTTGAACACACATTATTTTTCCCATGGAAGCATATTTTCTTGCTATTTTCGTGTCAGGTATCTATTTAAACAAACGGTACTAAGCTACAGCTTAAAATAAAAGTACCAAAAAACAATGTAGGTACGCGTAAAAGAAGCAATAGTTAGAATACAATACCTACCTACAGTAAAGTAGTACAGTACGATTATATCCACTTTGACACTCGGCAATTATACAATGATTGAAATCAAAATTTGGTCATGGCCATGGTCTCATCCGGCTTTGTATATTAGACAAGGTAAAAAGCTTGAAGGTATAAAACAAAGCAAACAGTAATTTGTCGTAATTTGTTTGTAATAATTTGCCTTTACGGCTTAAACCGAGACATCCCGAGTGTCAAAGTGGAAATAATTGTAGTTACATTTAATAGTTACAGTTAGTAGTTATATTTAGTAGTTACATTACACCGTTAACTTGAAATGTGTTATTATATATTCATACTCATTCACTCAAGCCAACGGAAGCACAACAAGAAGCTGAGTCTTGCCGTAATCTTATCTACAATAGTCACCGTAATAAGTTCCTAAAGGTTTATTATAATTATTAAAGAGCGCCGAGTAAGTTTACTGCGATCACCTCCCGGCACTGTTTCACAAAATATACACCCCACCGCGGGCTAATTGGGTAAACTTCTTTTAGGCCGAGTACAAACTCGAAATAGGCTGTAAAGAGTGCGAATTTGCATCGAGAATATTTTTCGTCAACAATTAGGCTGTGGGGCCTTTGTCTGGGCCGAGCAGGGGTTGGTTTTAACGGCGTTTTAAAAGATTTCAACCCGCTGGGACCGGAGCTTATCTCGGACGCCTGCCCGTACCAACAAACCCCTTTATTAACTTTACGATGCCCTTAACGAATAACTGATACAAATATGAATGTTTCGTTTTACAGCGCGGTGTTTTATGCTTTCGGGAACTTTTTACAATCGGCCCCGTTTTAAGACTGCATCATAATGATACCCGTGTTGTTTGTAACATAATTAAACGACGTGAGTGTTTGTGTCAAGAATCATAATGTGCGTAGAGTTTTTAACTTTTAAAGTTTATTGCAGTTGTTTTGTTATAGGTAGGTACAATACTTTAAAACTTTAAGTTAAGAAACTAGATACCCGGTGATATACATATGTAAGACAATCCATACCTATACAGTTGACAAAATAGTAATGTCAAAGAAAAAGCTTGTACTTATTAACAAATATTTATTCTTATTTAAAAAAAAACCTCTTTCATTTCTTCTTAATCTATGAAGGCAGTAAGTAAACTTGTGGCTAAATTCGATGATATTTTTTCAGAGTAACCCATCACCATCTAAATGAACCGTCTACATAATAAAAATTAGGTACCTAATTTTATTATTTATTTATTATTGTTAAGTATACGCCTACTAATGGCGACAAAATGTTGAAAAATAATGCCTTGTTTTCTTGTTGCAATTTCAATTAAACAACAAACACTCTTATTTAATACACTTAATTTTGCATCAAACAAGCTTAATCATCTCCTCTTTTGTATCACACACTAACACAATTTAGCCATTACGGGGGAATAAAGGCATCGTTGATGTGACGTCACAATCAATTTGATTGCAGTTAATATCGCAACGAGTAATGCTAGCGCGGTATCGTGTCAGCTGTCTGTCGTTTCATTTTACTATTCTAAAAACTTTATTATTGAATAAAAAAGTTTTTGGTAAAAAAAAATTTCAATACAAGCTTTTTTGCTGACTGTACTTTTTGTTGATTGTAATTGCATTGTCACCCAAACTTTATTCGCATACCAAATTTCAAGTCGATGCCATTAACCGTTGAAGAGTTCCGTCCTGCGGAGACGATACAAGGATGTATTGTATTGTATTGTAAAACTCTTTATTGTACATAAAAACACATGAAAATAACAGAACACAGGATAATAAGATGTACAAAGGCGAACTTATCCTTGACAGGGATCTCACTACCAGATTATTGTACTGTCACGCAATTTACATAAGTATACCAAATTTCAAAACAATCCAACTACTAAAAGTGGGTAAGATTTAACTTGCAAGATTTTACCCGCAAATACATAGGTACATTAAACATACATTGTAAGTTAATAAAAAGCTTTTAAAATGCACAATTAAGACGACACAATAACATATTTTCTCGTAATATTAATTGTAGTCGAAGACATGCTTGAAAAAACTTTTGCTGCCGTTTCAAGTTAAGTAGGTCCTTATTTACTTAATAGCGGTGTGACTTCAAAAAGCAGCTTACATTAAAAATATATTTACAATTTTATTTTATTTTCTATTTCTGCTACTGTACTGCGCCAATCAAAGTTGGCGCAATCAAACATGGCGCTCATGTCTCTGTTGTTTATTGCATCACTTGCACTTAAATTTTTAGATTAGATATTTATGCCCCTTTCTAACATAATCTAAAGTCTAATTTTAATCTTCATTAAGAGCGTTTATACCTGCTGAGCTGGCAACGTTGCGTTTTTGTTAGTTTTTCTTGATTATTCCTTAAAAATTTAATGAAAATTAAAAATGTTGTCTCTATTATAATTTTTATGAAATAATCGAAAAAAACTAACAAAAATGCAACGTTGCCAGCTCAGCAGGTATAAACGCTCTTAAAGACAAACAATTCTTATAAATCTAAACAACTGATATAACCTTAATCGCCAAATGAGAGCAGTCTAACGCAGTGCAGCGCATTTAATTCCTGTCCGACTGTCCGTGCACTGCACATTACCCGGATGACAAGTTTATTATGTGATACAAAGCCTTTGTGCTCTCTCTGTCAGTGTTTGATTGGTGAGAAGCCTGCAACACTGCGGTGGAAGTACGAATCAGTCACTCGCGGAATCTGCTTTTGCAGTCATGCTGAAATGTGCGCGCATTTTACGCGTAATTTTGCTCGCTATTGGTTGAATTATACTTAGTTGAATTAAATAGTTGTAATTTACATCAGTCAAATAAATAAGTAAACTTAATATAGTATATAAACAGTAGGTATATTTTTCAAAAAAAACTAGGACATTTTGAATATTTTTCGCCAAATTTCACTTCCAAAAAAAGTTATCGCAGTAGTTTCATTTCTCAAACGAATCTTTAGCATATTAACATTTCGTATTTTATTTATTTGGTCAAATTATCATTTGGCATAATTTTACATTGTCGTTTATTAAGCAAACGTTTTATTTTGGCTAATATTATATTACAAAAAAATGTTTGTTCAAAATGACACTTCGCACACGAACCAACCACAGAAACCAACTGCTCCCAGAAAAGTAGGTTAGGTTAGGTTAGAACTGCGTCCCCCACAGAAACGAACTGCTATCAGAAAAGTAGGTTAGGTTAGGTTAGATCTGCGTTCCCCACAAAATCGAACTGCTACCAGAAAAGTAGGTTATTATGCCATGCAATATTTTGGGAAGAGTGCTTTATGCCAAACGATACCTACATTTGACTAAATAATACTTGGTAGTGTGAAACATGACTAAGTAATTATTTTTGAAACAATAATTTGCCAAAAAAAAAATACTTACTGTAAAATTTGCGATAAGCAAATGATTTTTTGCCAAATGATAATTTAAGTAAAATATTTTGAGATGTAATACTTTGGGAAAAGTTTATTGCCTATACATTAGTAATTCGGTATTGGATGGATAGTCACGCGAAGTTCTGAATGAAAGCTAAATAAATTTTCAATCCCGTTATAAATTCTACATAGTGCCCACGGAATATGACAAAGATTACCACGCAGACGGAGTTTTGGGCAACAGTAATAAAATTACCTATTATCAGTATTATTAATTTTATAACTCAAGCATTAGTTTGAGTTATAAAATTTATACCAAATCCACAAAGTCACTCGCTTGCGCTTAGTTAAGAGCGCACAGTCCGGAAATATATCATTGAATAAATGACTGTACATTTGACAAACGAGCATCCACAGATATATCCGGCAGTAAAACAGCAGAATGATCCTCCCCGGTGCGTTATATAACATAGAAATACCTCAAGGGGCCTTCGCGAAAATGTACTGTACTGGATTTGCCGTAGCTTATTTCTTGTACCTCGCAATGTTAAGAAAGAAATGATCATAAATATTAAATAACGACTAGTTACGCCCACCTACTTCAGTTAACTATGTTACATTTTTTATGTCCTCGCGTTGATTCACTTAATGCTACGAATTTCGTTCGTAAAACAGATAAAACATAATGACAGATACATTTGAAAAAAAAAGGTTTCAGCGGAACGTAGCACTTGGTGAAATTCTCTCGAATCACAATCAAGTTTTCTTCCCAAATTGGATACTTGAACACGCAACGTAAAGGGGAATGAAAATTATAAAACAATATTTCATTTTTCGCGTTGCTTTCAGACATAACCATAACGTAGTCCGCCCCCAGTGTTTGCAGTTATTTAACTGTTTCAAAAAGTCATTTTTATTGAGTAACAAACTCGTAATCAGAGCGCAAGACGAGCCCGCAGTTCAAACCCTGTTATTCTTAAATCTCTCTGTGAACAACTCTATTATGTGGAATCTTGTTAACATTTGAAATTATTTCTCTGTCCCGGGAAAAATGAGTTCTGTGTTTTTACGCGAAACTCCGGTGACTTTTGTTTAATGGAATGATAATACAAATGCTTTCCTCTTTGTAGTGAGATCCTGGAAATATTGTTGCTTTTCCTCACTTTAGTTCGCGTGTAATTTGGTTATTATTATAAAAAAAATGAATCAGAAACTCTAATTGGAAAAGTTGTTATTTTATGAAGACCTTTTTTGTGACTTTTACAGGGTGAATCTTAATTGCAAAAGCGGGTATTTTAAATATTAACATTATTTTAGAATACATTAGTACCGGGGTATATCAAAATACTTAGATAAAGTTTAACGATTATTACACGTGTCTCACATATGCGCAACTTGGAGTCTATTGAATAGGCAATAACAATAACACCCATGCTTAATCGTCCTCCGTTTAATATTCTGAAAAGTTTTCGTCCCTTAAGAGAATATTATGTAAACAAATTTAATTACAGTCTCGAATTAGCCACAATGGCCTGCCTTCGTCGTGAACGGGAAACTTTGAAAACCCCAACTTTGCCCGACTTACTTCACTGAGTACTAAACTGGAAGTATTTTGAAAAAAGCAACGGAGCTTCCTTCACTGATAAGAATTCCGCTGACTATATGATAATCGTTATTGGTGAATAAAATACAGTGAGTGCTCATTTAAAAATGAATATCGGCTGTTTTTTGATATTCCCGTCGCTTTTATATTTTTAAATTTATAAATTTTCTAACTTCGCTCGCGCTTCGCTCGTTGCTCTTGCTCTTATAAATTAATTTAATTTAAGTTGCACATTATACTTATACAAAAAAATGCTTAACTTAATAACTTAATGATGATCATTTTACACCTTCATTTTGGGAATGTTTTGAAACGCTCATTATTTAGGAGTTAACAGACGCAACACAATCATAAACAATCCTTCACCCCCGTACAGCCCGTCAAGGGTAAAAAAGGGTTACAATATTCTGGTCGAAAACAAACGGCGCAACAGTAACTTGTCCAATTTATCACAAACTATCTAATCAATTTATAAAAGATTGCCTATTAATATCAAATTTAGGTTTTCCCTACAGTTTCGTTCGAAGGACGGACGTTGTGTTGTAAATAATTGTTATTAATGGCCAAAAGTAAAATTTTCTATTATTTGTTGGTGAACGCAGTTTGAGGCTTGAATCGGAAATAAATTAAATAGTTGGAAAACTTACAAACATGAAATACGATCCATACATTTTAATTTTTAGAATTTTAAGAAAATGAAATCATTTTTGTTATATTTTTAAAATTACTGCCCATTTTTGTTACTATGATCTTTGATAATAGCTAAGACTACGATTCATATCAATGACTGAAGGACAAAGTAACGGTTACTTTGAAATTATAAAAAACTCGTCAATCACATTTCAAATTCATCTGACGATTCTCACTCTGACGTCAGCAACGTTTCACATTTTCTTATAAACAGATAATCTGCTTTCAGCATTAAACTTGTAAAGTGCTGCGGTCCATATGTCCCCTGTAAAAGGGAGTGCTGCTTTCTATTCATACACTGTGATACTCTTTTACGATTCAAGCAAAAACACGGCAAACGCTGCCGAAAGATAAACCCCGGGGCGGTGCGAACGCTGTTGAATTTTACGATTCCGCTAAGCCGCCTTAAAGTCGAGCCTTTCTTGAATATTTTGATTTATTTATAGGCGGGAAAGCGTAAAAGGGTGGTCCAAAAAACAATATACCGCCGCTCAGGTGCCGCATTGCTCCGGACACTTAACATAATTATGCGCCCGTGGATAAACGTTCATACAACTCTTTTATGCGTGTAGAAATGAAATGATTAGTGACTGGATATTTTGTCAGTGGTCTTATGCGACTCAATTTTAAAATTACAATACAAGTATGTTTATTTGTGAGAATGTTAAAATAAAAGTTTTTTTTACCCTTATACGTTCACCGACTCCTAGCAAGAAACTTTGATGTCACCGTAAATTGCATCTCTATCTGCATTTTAAAGCGCTGCGCCATTCAACCCGCGCCGTAATGTAGCGTGCACAAGCCCCGCAAATCACCTGTAATTATCACAGACTCGGCAAGTTTCGCTTAATTGCAAACAAATTTGCGGTTGCAAAGTTTTATAGGTGCTTAATTCATTAGTATGTAATATACCCGTGTGAGAAGACGCAGGTCGCATTAAGCACTTGCCGTTCGCGCCTTGAACCCTTCATTGTGATGCTAATTTAGGGCAGCTCTATGAATATGGGGGGCGGGGCTCCCTAGCGCGCGCACTTTTTGCCTCACCGCGCTAAATTAATTTGAATAATACCGGCGATAGACTTTGCTCCGGCGAAAATGTCTTTTAAGTTTCCAACAAGGTAATATCGGAGGAGCACCCACGTTACGTTTGTTTCTGATTATTTTTCTTCCGCAATACGCCAGCGTCATGTTAAATAAGGATAAACGGAAAACGTGGCTACGAGTCGGCAAATGAAAAATCGCGTGTCCTGGGAGTGAATTTATTTTCTGAACAGCCGCACTGACTTAAGACTAACACGGCATTTTTTTCTTAACTTTATAGGTACCTGCAAGATGTGAGCGCTTTAAATATTCATGCCACTTAGTGTCCTCTCACGGAAAGACCACTTTTAATTGCCGCACGCATACTGGCGCACCCCAAGCACACCGCCTCTGCGAGTAAAAATAAATTTCACTTAGCTCCTAATCACGTCCCTTAAGAGTAAGTGTCCGTGTACTCGCACCGGTAATGGGGCGAGTGGTAGAACAAAATTGGCTTAAGCAATCCCCGCCTGAAGCATATCTGCGGCGAAACGGCGCCGAACCCGAATGGGGCATGCACTTGGCAACGGACGTGTTCGTCATAGAAAACGTGCCGAGGTAATTTTTAAGTAAGCCTTCCCGCTGCAACGCTCACGGTTATTCAGCCGAGTTCTTTGCATGTTAAAGCACTAAAGGAGGCAAAGCCATTCTTAAACAAATGAAAGCTCTTACGTCCCTGTTTCCCGCCAATCCGCTTTAAGTACTAACAAGCAATGAAATTTTTATGTGTTTCGAATATGACGTACTCGTTTTATTTATCCTACATGACAATCTGTAACTCCGAAAGAGGATCGGCGATGCTACTTGTACGCATTAGTCGCCATTAGCTTATGACTGCTGTTTTTTATTTGCTTATATTTTCGTTCCAGTTAGAGTGCCTTTTAGCCTCTTGCAGTACATGTTGTACCTGCCTACGTTGTTTTTATTTATGAACAACATGAAAGTTTTTGTTAAAAAAAAAACATTTTTAAATGTTAGCTTTTTAGATGTATATAATTTTTACTGTACTTTTTCTTTGTCATTCATAGTACATGTTTGTACTATGTTTCAAATCGATGCCTTTTACCGTTGAAGAATTCCGTCCTGCGTCCTTCCTCCAGATCTTTATTCCAAATTTCATCTCAATCGGTTACCGGAAATAGAAAAATGATCTCTTAAAGAGAGATAAATTAACACTAAAAAAACCACTAAAACTCGAAGATACGCGTTTCCCCAGAAGACCAAGATAGATCAATTGTTCAATGTTCACCTCCGAAAGCCCCCACATAGCAAATTTCGTCGAAATCCTTAAAATCGTTTCCGAAATACTTACCTAAAATAATTAAATTGATATTAAAGTTCAATCTATCTAAGTTTTATTAGCAGGCTATGAACACAAATATAATACATACACGCTCAAGATAACAGAAATTAATACACGGTACAAAAGCCGTAAGTTGTTTCAGTAAACTCTTCTCTTGACGCGTCCATAAATATTCAAGTATTTTCTTTGTACGAACTTCTTTTCCAAATGGTATTTCAACTGTTTTGATTCAGTTGAAAACTGTATTTATTTAGAAAATCGTAACGGTTTTTGCTTTCATTAATTTTATTTGTTTAATTTAACTCGTTAACGAAACTCCAATCCTCCGATCGGGTTGAACTCTGCGAGTAGATGCAGGGGGCCGAGCGAATTCGAATCAGATTCCATTGAGTACTGCGATCGTTTGGGTCTGTTTTCGCCCAGCATCCGCTGCGGTGATCGTCGCGACGCGCCGTTTTGTGTAGACGGGCTTTTTAGCCGCTCACAATACGCCCCCGACTCTGTAATGTAGACAACGGTGATTTGATAAATGAGTTGAGCTTTTTGCGTGAAAAGACGAACGCTTTATGTTCAAAAACTGAGCCTTCGGGTTTTAACTTCCGACGCTGTCTTGACAAAACCTGTGCTCTCACAACGGAGACTGTCGCGACAGAGGCTTTTATGAATTCTTGTAATGAACTGTGAAACACGAAATTGAATCCATTTAAACAGGTAGAAGTTTGACGTGTCAGTTTCCGACTTTGTGAAGTCTCGCACAATGGAAACACAAGCAACCCTGTAAAAAGAAACTTTAAAGTATACCGCTTGTTTTGCCCAGTTTTTGTAAAAGTATTTCATTTCCCCAGCCAACAAGATTCTGGCCTCTAACAAGATGGAGCGACGAGCTGGTTAAGATCGCGGGATCGCGGTGGATGCGGAAAGCATAAGACCGGTCTGAGTGGAGAGCCATGAGGGAGGCCTATGTCCAGCAGTGAACGTCTTTCGGCTGACATGATGATGATGATTTCATTTTATATTTAAGCCTACTATTTGTATGGGCTCTAGCGGTAAGCCACTAACGGGCCTCATACCGCGGCGTGTGTTTGCCCGCGATTGTTTGTTCATATATCCGTAACTCTATCTATTTACGCTCTGGATTAGCGGCTTCGTAACACAACTTAAACAACGCGTATTAATATCAGCTAAGTAATTATTTCATTTCAAATTAGTAATTTGTTTGCATTATTTATTGTATGTTTTAAAAATTAATGTTAAACATTATAAGGACACAAATAACCAACAGCAGTACCTAACTGCCGTCCGATTGTCCAATTAACTGATAATCGTGTATCTACCTAACACCTACGATTTTCCGCACACAATTTCGAAAACGGCTGGAATTAAGAATTTGTTACGTATTACCACAAGATGGTCATTCTTGGTGGCACTAAACTAAGATGGCCTATTTATTTTCTGTCCTTAGAAAGAACAAGCAATCACTTATTTAAAATAGCAACCGTCGTATTTCTTTTCACCAGCTAGCCCGTCGGCCATTGAGATTCACTGAACTGATTAAGAGTGACGTAGTTCAGGTACATTACCGGGATGAGGCTCGGTATTACGTGATTTTCCTTCACTGCACACGATACATGCCCTTTGTTAGTTCAATCAAATAGGTATTTGTACGAAACAAAATAAAAAATAGCTACACAGTTACACTTACACTGTAATACAATCTGACTATGATTTTTATCGACTTCAAAAAAGGAAGACTTCAACTATATGTACTTGGTTTTTTTCCTATGTATATCCATTTTTCTATGTACGTACGTACCATCAGCCAATATGTGGTCTACCTCCCTAAAGTTGATAATTGTTTGCACTTCATTAAACAATAATGCCAATAGACGTGTCTGTCAACTTGAAAGTTCGACTTTAGCGACATATTCGTTTGATAGGAACTTGTTTAAAAATTGATAGACCACATATTTGGCTGATGGTACATCTTTCTTACTTACAGACTATTCATTTGAATTGGCTAGTTTTAAAGTAACAATAAATCAAATTTTTAGAAGAGTAAGTTATTATCTTAGACATTACCTTACAATAATTATAAGAACCATAACATACGTTTAACACTGAAGAAATCTCAATAGTTTTAACAGCTGGCCACCACGCCAAAATACATTTGTTCCCTTTGTAGGTAATAAGCCTATAATTTTATATTTACCTACATTGCACTGTTAAAGTAAACTGAGATTGTCAAACGTCAGGTGGTTTTAACAACGTGTCACAGAGCGTAGCCAATCTTAACCCATAACTGCCGCGGGGGCCTCGCGATCCTGTCCTAATAACCCGCAACAATACTCGGCTGAGCAAACACCGCTCGCTTATTGCTGCGCTGTACAGCCAGCAAAACAATGGCTCCTTGTGACCGCCGTATGGACGGTTTTGTTCCCTTTCTTCCGTTAAAATGTACAGGTTGTGTCAACTGTTAATGGCAGGGTTGAATGTGCTTTGTCATCACAATGTTTGGCAGATCTTGGAATAATTAGTATCAAAGGACTTTCGCGCTTTTGTTCAATAAATACAAATGTTTATACAGAATATGAGAAATGGAATGAAAAGTAATGAACGCCAATTATTTGCATGTTTTTCCGCGAGGTAGCAATGAGCGCTGTAATATGTGTATGGGTACAAATGGGCCCGTGCAGCGGGTTAAGCCCACGATCAACCCGTCGCGCGATGTCGTTTGTCCGCATCGCGATTGGTCACTGGGTTTTAATTCGTCCAAATTTACCCCTGAGCCGAAAATTCAACAGATTGTCACCACCCGATAACACACAACACAGAAACAATTTCGCCATCAAATATGGATGAAGTTTTCAAAAATACTATCGCCACTGAACACTGGAAAAGGCACTTAGTTCCGCGTACCGTACGATTAATTTAAATCAGCGTCTACCGAAAGCATTAATATCGAACTGCGCAGCTTAGGCCTAATAACCGTAATAAACATCAACGGTAACGAGCAATAGGCAGCGATGCGTGCTGATGTTACACTGTTTTTATACACGGCCGGTACATGGGAAAGCTTTCTAATTGCCGGAACAATGCTGAGCCGGTTATTTGCCGGCGGCATTGTTTTTGTCCGCGCCGGTTCATTTTACCCCACCTTCCCCCGGACGGGAGATTAATGGAATTTGAATACGCATAGCCTTTGTGTTCGGCTTTACGCGTAATTTAAGCTTATACCGGCCCCATGAGTAGGCATTTTCCCGACAATCTTACGGGGAAACTGGCAGGTGCACGACTTGTCTTAACTGTTATGAAAATCACGCGTTGCCCTTGTTGTTTCCTCGGACCAGGTTTTTTTTCACTTACATCGTAGTCCCACTACAAATTAATGTTTCTTTGTATACGTTTTTAATTTTCTGGAACAATTAGCTCTTGGCTCCGTATACTGGCTGGCTTATTGTTAAAAAAAACAACGTATAGGTTCACGTTTAGAAATGTAACGTATTTTCGTGAAGGTATGTAAACAAAAGTTTCTGATTATGTCGTATTTTCAGTGGCGACGGTCCTCACTCCGTCCAATAAGCGCGATGTGTACTCAAAGCACAATCAATCATTCTCCTACGGCTAGACACGCCGAGAAATAAAATGTGTTTGTTTTATTGGGGGGACTTAGTTATTGATTTTAGGACGAAATGACTGATATGCTGCCTACGACACATGAATAATCGCTATCCCGCAAATTCAACTGTATCTAAATCAGAATTTATAAGAATACATAAAACGATAACTATTAAAAATATATAAAAAACCACAGTTTGCAGTATGAAACAAGAAGATATTTGTCCAGAATTCTTATCTACAAACTTCAACTGCTTTGGTAGTGACAACATTAAAATAGTCACCGACAAATCGAATAGAGAGTAATTATCTTATAGCGTTCCTATCGATAGTTCTGTTCTAAGGAAAACGATGCAAAGCCATTAACATAATTGAACGGCTTGTATCCGGGACACTTCACGGTCTGGATCGACGACGTCTTTGACGGCACATCGACGTAATGAGGGACCAAAGCCGGCGCGTCATCCGCCCTAATGCATATTTACAATAAGAATGGAGAATGGACTCGCCCTACGCCATTCGAATACACTACGCTGCTCTTTCTACGCTACTAGGTAATTCGACGTAAATGAATTCGGTTTACATTACCGATGATTGATCCAATGATCCTTTTATAAGGGTACGTAAAACGTAGCTTTTAAAACAACTTAACTTATTGCAACTGACCGGAACAAAGTCCCTTTGACCGGCGACCGTAAAAGAAATTATAATGAACGATTAAAAATTTATACAGTGATTATTTGAAGTGCTCACCTGCCTCATTCAATCAGTAAATGAAAACCCTTCAGCCGAAACTGACGGGCGACGCATTTACAATCAAACCACAAAAACAAGCAGAGCAATTGCGTTTACCATACAAGGTTGCTTTATGAAATTTTCGAAATCCATATTTAATTGGGTGCCTGTGTCGCCACAAATTAATTAAAATCGCTGTGGGATTTTATTAACTTATTGCAATTATATTTAAACGCGGCGATTAAGGGGGCGCGGCGGGTCGCGCTCGAAGCGCCGCGCCGCTGCCTAATGTCGTTCAGAGGGCGCTTACACGCCGCCTCGGAATTTGATCAGACTCCGTGTAATCGGGGACAAATAAATCTCACCATTAAAATTAACGGCGACCTCGGAGCTGGCGGTCCGCTTCCGACCTCTTCAATAGATTTATAATCGCCGTTCAGAATATCAGTACCGTGATAATACCGGGCCAAAATCGAGCTTGACGAACATAACCGCGCGTAAATCTTCAGAGATATTTATGTTGATGACTTCTCAAGTTTATCTGAAATGCCTTTCCCTTGCTTCCTGTCCACTGCATTTTTGTTCATACTTAAGTACTGTTTGGTTTACGCGACCCAATAAGATAAGTAGAACGTTATCGTATGTATTTCCTTCGAGATCCAATGTCGCAATTGCAGGGCACGCTATTTTGTTTCATATATTTAAAAAATTACGATACTCACCCGTAAAATGTAATCATTTGTCTTTTTGAACTTTCAATCGCTGCAAAAACTCGTTGAGCAGTCATCAGCTACTTTTATGCTTGGAAAATAATTATGAATTTTTCAGCTACAAAAGATACTCGCGCTCTTTGTTTGCTTAACTTTCCTGTTTCTCTTATTAGTTGTAAGCGTTTATGACCATAAAAAGATGGAAGATCTTGAACACTTGAGTTGCAAGGAACAGATTGGTACAGGTGAGGGTCACGGTCCGATTTAGACCGCCCGCGCCGCATTGACAAACGACTAGGGCCACTTCATTAATTGCGGGCCAGTCGCCCGCCAGTGACCGCCTCTAAATAATTCACATACGACTGCCCTCACACGCCGCAATCTACAACGGACATGGCAAAAGTTACGACCGTGTTTGGCTTGACGATTCAATTTGAATTAATTAATTGTCTTTTTTTTCGTTTCCTTCAGTTATATTAGAGAATGTGCTGATACTGACGCGTAGTCATCAGTATGTCGTGTTGTCGAATTGTGTTAAATTAATTTGATTCATATTCATAATGTAAATTTTATTAGTTTTTTTTCGTGTCATATTAATATTTTCTACGCCAGAAATGGCGGAATATGCTGTTGAAATTTATTATAATAACAATAACTACCTGTACCTACCATATTCTAAAAAATTTCTATTTCATGTATATATATTTATGACAAGCAAATTTCTTTTGGACATAATGTTTTTGCAGGTAGGGTGTGTAAGTAGAAACTTAAAAATTGCTGTCTCCCTTTGCTGTTTACAGGAAATGTAAATTTATTGCATAATCGTCTTTTGTGTAGGTATGGATTTTCAAAGTAGCTCCGAACTAAGTGGACAGACTGGGGGAGGCCTATGCCCAATAACTAGTGGACGTCCTACGGCTAATATGATATAGCTAGCCATAGCTAGCGCACTTCAGTCAGATTATAGGTCAACATTAATCTGTCATCTCCCAGGCTAACAGGTACAAAGTCCAGGATAACAGGTACAAAGGAATTTGGGCACAAATTTGTGCCTCTGGGAGAGGACAGGTTAAGCCATTATACAAATTGCTTTTTAATTTGAAAACGTTTTTTCAAATACTTCACATTTACGAAGCTTTTAGCTTTTTAAAAGTACCGTAAGTAAAAGTATCGCAAGACTTTATTAAACCGTAAAAGTGGATTCAATCTTCAACAAATATCTTACTTAAAATGTATCTACTTATCACCAGAGACAAGAGAAAAACTAGAATGTTGATTGATTTTCTTGTTAGCATTCGTAGTTATAGATAGGCGCTCGTCTCACCACAATTAATGGATTGCTTGGAACGCAACTGTATCGTCAGGTTTACCACAACGAGGGTCCCAAACAAAAATCCGTTCGAACCCGTGTTTGAGCTCTTACAGGTGCAGGTATTGGGCTGTTTTCTGTTAAGATTTCCTGCTTTATAACAACAAAATTGGATGTTGAGCTTTATCTTTAATATGTATTTAAGCTAAAAAAAAGTAAAGAATTTATTTATTAAAATGTGCTTATCTGTTAGATATTTAGTACGCGGTACTTTGTTTATTACGGGCCTGAGTCGAATGTCCTGTGATATTACCTAATTATCAATGGTTTTTATTTGTATTTTTTTTTAGTTTAGTACAAGTGGTAAAAATATTTGTTTTTCTACCGTTCATTATTTCGTAAATTTGACAAATAGAAATAAATTCCAAGTAACTAGACGCACGAAACCCCGAGTATTGAGAATACTGAAACTGAAATCAGATTCTTAAAAATCATGTTTCTTGCGGGCCTGTGACAACCCCGCGTCTAAAAAAGGCACCCCAAGGTCCCCGAGACCCGTATCCCCGTTTAATAAAACTACATTTTACGATGAAGCTTTAATGAATACTTGATATCTTAATCTGAGGCGTTGGATGTCGATTGCGCAATAACAAGAGGTTAGATGAGCAAAAAGCAGCTGCGGGCCCACTCGCAGCGCTCGTAACTAAAGCCGTTACGCAATTCGGCGAAGGCCTAATTGATTCCTCGCCCCTTCGGCCAGACGAGCGCGCATTATCGAACACAGGTGTTTCTTTACTCCTGTTATTTCCCTTCTTGCGACAGACGACAATATCCGATAGCACCTCCGATTCCGAAGCTCGCCATATCGAAAATTCTTTCCGTGACGCGATTAGCAATAAAATTAGAACATGACAGCTTAATGGAAACAGCTTGATCCTCGTCGATTTGGAGTTTATTTCTTTTTGGTATTGAAAAGTCTCAGTGGAAATGTGCCGCACTAAAACCTAGTTAAGCGGTTTTGACGCTTTGTACCAGATTCGAAAAACGCCAGATTCGCGGAACGCCAGATTCGCAGAACGCCAGATTTGCATAATGCTAGATTTCAGATTGGCAGAATGCCAGATTCGCATAGTACCAGATTCGTTTCTAGTCATTATTATTTGCCATTTTTGGCTCAGGCTCGTTGTGTCTGTTGTCTGGTTGAAATCTGACCTCTGAGTTTTGCTAAATTCATGTGCGAAATTACATTTCAAATTTACCACGACCTTTACGGTGAAGGAAAGCGTCGTGAGGAAACCTTCACAAACCTGCCAAGCAATTCAATGGTGTGTGTGAAGTTCCCAATCCGCACTGGGCCCGCGTGGGAACTACGGCCCTAGCCCTCTCATTCCGAGAGGAGGCCTTGTGCCCAGCAGTAGGACGTTTATAGGCCGGGTTGATGATTGTGCGAATCTGGCATTCTGCGAATCTGGCGTTCTGCGAATCTGGTACTATGCGAATCTGGTATACTGCGAATCTGGCGTTTTTCGATTCTAGTACAAAGCGTCAAAATCGGTGTTAAAAACCGTCTTCGTTGGTTTTACCCATGATCGTGATGCATGCTACTGCGTCAAAATACCACGGTCTACATCCTGTAACAAATAAAACGTCGGATGTAGTTTTACGTAGTCTGCCTAACTAACTATCCTGCCTATATAAGACCAAGGTGTAACAATGTATATGGCCAAAGAGTATGGACGAGCATACTGCCCAGTATTTTAAATGGATTTCCAAGTAAACTACAAATAAAACTGGAAAATGTACCCGGTAATCAGATAAGACGTGTCCTCAAGCGATATTTCCTAACTAAATAAATAAACTACCAAATGTCTATTCTACATATTGTGCTAATAAATAATGTTATTTTTTATTAGTAGTACAATTAATAATGATAATAATAAAATAATAACGAATTGTATTAAGCTCCTTAACTCGAATAATCTTTAGAACCTTAATTAAGATTAGAAGTTAAGCAATGTAATTTTAACATAAATATTTTTCAGAGAAATAAACAGTAAGTACATTTTTTTTTTTTAACCGTGATTCATTATGATTAGAAACTGTTAATCTTTTTTTTTCTTAAAATTAATATTTCAAATATCATAATTCCTCCCGCTCTTTACTCGTATTCCCATCTTAATTATTTTCGTCAAAGCGAAGCTGCATAAAATATAATAGTTATGGTCCAATCGAAATCACATCTCTTACCTGCAGTTCAGATGAGAAAAGAACAATTCTTTACAATTAAGTCAAAGAGCATGACACTCTATTTACATCGGCGGCGAGCAAGCCGAACGTAGCTGTGCCGTGAAATATTGAGAATTGCGAACCAATTTGTATGCACGCCGAACTCTCTAAGTAATTTATCCGAGAGTATTTTCCACGCTGACGGCGGCGGCGACTCGCAGACTCCTTTGAATCACAACGTGTCCTCACTCTTTTAATTTCATTAAAAGCTCAATTAGGAATATTACCAAAGTTGCCTCGTCTACTTCCATACTCTTTGCTAGTCGGATTCTGGGAATTTTCTTGAGTTTGTTCGAGGAGTCTACACCGCTGGAAGCAGTTCCAGATCCTTAGACGAAATGTGGCTCGCAATTAGTATAATGGACGTTACGTTCTCGGACGAAATTAACGCCATTCGTCTATAGTGAATGTAAGGGCGCACTCGCTACAATTAAGTAGTGGAGTGGAGAGAAATTGCAACAAGTGCAACGGTCCTCGCCGCGTCCACGCTCCATTTAACCCACTCAGCTCGTGGCGAGCCCAAACCTCGGCCAACTCATTCAATGCTTTAAACACAAACACCGCCTCGCAAAGAGCTTCATGTTTTTTTATTAATGTTTAGTTTTTTTTCTTGCATTTAAATAACCTCGTTTTAACAAGCGTACTCTACAAGACTTTCTTAAGTTACTAGGTACCAGCCTAAGTTTTGTTGTTATTGAAAACTTGTACAGACGCCGCGGACGTCGCGTATTGTTTACCGCAGTTTCGTTTTTCCCAAATCTTCTCTTTTCATAAGTTTCTCTTTTAACAAGTGCCCGTCCTTCGTCTATATCGAGCTTTCTTGGCAGTCTTTACAAAAGCGAGGATGCACAATCGCTTTTTCCTGTTTTTCCCCTCTTTTGACACACAATTACTTATGCAGCATGCTTTCTTGACATTCCAGCGAATAAAAATTAAATAATTATGAGACATTTAAGCAACAAAAAGATTACGTTGATAATTCAGCACAACCAAAAGTTTATAAATGATACATAAATTGAGGCCCTCTTACTTAAGTTTATGAAATCCTTGCATTTTGCTGTTTTTGTCAGTTTCACACAATATTAATTAAGAAGTTCTTCAAAGTATTCTTTCATTGTGCATATCGGAAATGTATGTTATGACGTCACACAAGACTTGCATTATCCAATATTAAAGTAGAAATTTTAAATTTAATCTACGTTATTGCAGGGCTTCATCTTCGTGCTTCCTTTACAAACAATTTACCTAATGTCTGTAACGCTCCATCACTTTAACTTTCTGTTTCCTCTGCCGTCTTGCCATACGTTAGGCACGTATGAATTCTTTTATTATCTTTAAAATCCCGCTTAGACTGATATCGTCTCTATGTCTATTAAAGTAACGTTTGTATTCAAACGTTGGAGCTATGGACTTGTTGCTGCCCCTCGAACGGCCGTGTGCCGGATCAAGCTGTCTTCCCAAACTAGCGCTTTTCCTTCCCCATTTTCTGAGAAAACAAGGGAAAAGTGTTTTTGGGACGACAATATCGCTATCTGTTCGCGAGCACATAATTTGTCGTACGAGACTTGATGTGGACACCCTCGATTTGCGTCGCTCTTTGATGTGATCCAGTTACTCTTCCAACTCTAATGTGAGTATGACGTTTATTGCTTCTGAATATTGTATTCTTTTCGTCATACTTTTTATGTTCAACATGTTAGTATATTAATTAACAAAAGAATATTTAATTAAGTTTGTGGCATCATGTCAAATATACAGTTTTAACATATCATCTTTGATTACCTGTTTTTTTTGCCATATTATTATGGTGAAGAAATTAATTGTTCGACTCCTGTTTCAAAAATAATTAAAAAAATAAACAATACTTTTTAATAATTTTTATTTTATGTAAAACTAAAAATCAATCAAAATAGATCAATAAAACTAAAATTTATAATTATTTAGCAATCCATGAAAAATAAAAGGTACCTACTTAATTTACTCTTTTATGGCCTCTTTGGTTGCTATTTAATTTCCTCTCAACCGAAGTGAAAAGTACGTACCGGCTCGGGTGGCTATATGAACGCCTCGGGTAAAATGGCTCTTTTTATGCTCTTGTTGTACAATCTACTACTGGAATGTAGTTATCAGAGTATCATAAATAAAAGCTTTTAAAAATAGGTACACTTTATAACAATAACCAGTCGTACTTGGTAAACAACCACAGGATCTTACAATAAGTAAATCAATAGCTGCAACATGCAACGTTCAACTGTACAGCTTTTAAATATCTCCTTGATCTATCAAACGTTTAACCCTAAAACCTGTAACTGATGGAGTTAGAAGTTGTGAAAGCTAAGCTTAACCCGCACAGGTGAGAGCACGCGCACTTTATCCACGCAATCTTGCCAACGTGACATCGCGAGGTCTTTTTGTCTACCTTGCAGACAATCTTGCGGAACAACTTCGCTCCACAGTGAATAATGGCTCAGGAACTAAGTTTTTCTACTAACCAGTCAACTTTAAGGACGCAAGGATGCGACTTTGTTCAACCGCTAATTTTGTGCCATTGAATGTAGCCATAGAAATTGGATAAATTCATAATTATGTATATGTATGTAATTATGTGTATGTATGTAAACTCTTTATTGTACAAAATGAGTAACAAACGCAATTGACAGACTTTGAGATATATGTACAAAGGCAAACTTATCCCTTTAAAGGATCTCTACCAGTCAACCTTTGAGTTGATGAGAGGAGCATTCAGTTAGGGACAGACAAAAAGTGACTTTAAAAATTAAAATAGCTAGTGGAAACTACAATACAATGCTTTAATTAGCCACAAATCTATGCAGACATATAAAAACATAATATGAATAATACATAACAATACAATAAACAAAAAACCACACATTTTCTTCAAACCTCCCTGAACGATCCCACGGTGCGAGATTGCCTGATGGAGATCGGTAACCGATTCCACAGCCTTGTAGATTGCACTGTGAAGGATTTAGAGTAGGTCTTGGAAGAGGTAGAAAGACAGGCCAAGAGGCGGTTGGTACTCGACCTTAAACGATGCTGACTACCAGCAGCCAGGTAACTGAAACGCTCGATGAGGTATATGGAAGCAGAAGGATTGAAAAGAGTGTTGAAGAGTAATGACTGAACCTGAATATTCCTACGATCCCTGATAGGCAACCACTTTAACTGTGCGCGGAAGTCAGACACGTGGTCATACTTACGGAGGCCATATACTCGTATATATATTTTACAGATAAAAATATTACTCCTTAGGTTAATTGGTGAACAGGTCTATGCTATAAAAAGTGGAAAACGTACTAATATTTTATGAAAAACATTTTATTACTTTCGTGATCACCTCCTACAAATTAACCAACTGCTGTTGCTGATATTCAATAACAAAATCAGACTCCTAATTCCCTATTCAGCATATTCCATTCACCACCTATTCAAGAGTTTGTTTTAGTTTTTGGAGATGCTGTAGTTTGAAAAGAAATCATCGAATAGGTGAGCGTTGGTAAACTTACGAGTAAACATTTGCGTATGTAAACTCGAATTATTCACGAAAAAACTTTTAATGGCGTCCCCGGAGTTCCCGTCAAACATTTATCAACAAAAGAACGAACGTCCCGCAGGCGATGGAACTTGAAATGTATGGAAATTACCCAGTCACGAGCGGGAGAACAATTCACTAACGTCGGCATAGGCAAATGTTTTTGTTGCAGCTTGTTTCGTTGTGTAACTTGTTCGGATTTAAGGTAACAACTCAGTCGAGCTCGCTGAAAGTGGTCTGGTGTAACTACGACTTCGGCAAGTCATTTCAAAGTGAAACATTCTAACGATGGCTCCGAAAGTAAGCCATCAGATGTTTCAAGGCTCCCTAGCTCAGCTCCTTGTTAAACGGTAAACGGGTTTAGACGAAACAGAATAAGTAATTACAGTTCCAAATCTTTAGCAAATAAATTCGCTGCGCATTTGCAATGCGATCTAGTGAAAAATAAATACTTCACCGCGTACAATCGTCTAATAAAGTGAAATCGCTGGATAAAATTACGCTTCCGATGTGCAAGTAAAGCGCGTTACTCATGTACAAAATGGCACAAATATAACCCGTTTTCATTTTTTTTTCTTAATGTAGCTGATATCCTGATATCCATCCGTACCATGGTTTAAATTCATCTCGCTCGATTTAGTAAAACTGAAAACTTCTCGACGGTCAAAAATATTGGACAGTCATCTAGTTATCATTGAATTATCCGTAACTGCAAATTTTGAAAAGATGCTATCTTAATTTGAAGGATTAGCCAAAAGATAGATAGAATAAATACGTTCTGAACGGACACCATTTCATTTGCATTTCAATCAAAACGATATAGCCGGTGGAAAGGAAAATCCGCTCCGTCACCTCACTTAAAGCTTTTGAAATATTCCTATATAACTTCTGAGTCAAAGAGAAAAAAAGCCTATTTGAATTGGAAAGATCAAAGCGTAAAAATTTATCGTTACAAAAAAGACGCGATAGCAATGACCAAAAAGACATCGAACATTTATTATTTTAACAGAGCGGGTGTCTCGTCTCTCATTCTATTTGTCTTTTCGACTGTTCCGGTGCATAGACTTCTCCATTACTCGGTACTGAAAGGAAAGTTTTCTATTCAATTTGGTATTATAATTCCCATTCGAAGTCGCCACGCACCATCGCGCCGACATCGTCTATGTAAATGGGCGTTTCCGGGACTTAGTCTCGTTTTCGCCAAAAAACGTTTTTCTGTTGAATAAATTCTTCTTCGAAATTTTTACCTGAATCAAGGATGTTTTTTTAAGCTTATTTTTGTTTCTTGCTGTAGATTGAAGTGTAAACTGGCGATACAGTGGATTATTTTACTATTTTCCATTTAAAGCATAATAAATAAATTATTCTCTTTGTAGAGCGGAATTCTGTGTAAATATTTTTGTGTGCACCTGACGTGAATTTTTATTCAAGTTGCAGCGAACAGCTCCGGCGGGAGACAAGGAAACGTTTCAGTTTCTCTTCAATTTCAAATGGAAACCTATCCCTCAGCTGCCATAAAGTCTGCATTTTCCATAGAAATCCACCCAGCTTGCTGTATTCAATCCTAACTGGTGTCCATGCCGAATCCACGTGGATTTCGACCGCGCTCATTGGCTGTGCGAATGGCGCCTTGGAGAGATATACTTCCAGTATCTTCGTACATCGCGACAAGTTTTATTTTACGAGATGTTTGCCGCG